>NC_050183.1:9810650-9820650 GCF_008315115.2 Sander lucioperca
TCACTGAGACACAAACACATGGGAACATAGAGTCCAGGTTGAAAAACCCCAAAGTTACCCTTTACTTTGCAGCTGAATGTGATGAATAGTTAAATCTTTGATTTGCATCCTGAGGGACTGGGTTATAAACTGTATCCCTAAACATAAAGACAGGCTGTTCTTCTGTCTGTTTCCCCCTCACTCTGCCAACATTTGAATATAATTATATAATTTATTTTTAACACAAATTCAAAAAGTCCAATGTATGAATGCAAATGTCACAGTTCAAGGTGTTACACTGTTGACCTGTATAACATTTTTGTAACTTCAGTAAATGCAACATCTTTTCCAAAAGTCAGTGAGTAAAGGTGTAAAATAATCCTGATTTCATACCAAAAATAACTGTTTATTATCATCTAACAGGGTGAAGATGCAGTGGAGTCTGTTGGTGTTGATTGTGATGGGTAAGTGGATCATCTGGACAGCTCACTCCTCATCAACTCCAACTCACATTTCAGTTAAGAATATGGTTTGATTTAAATGGTAATTTAGTTTTTTTTCGACCTGGATTTTCCTGTGTGTAAGTGGCTGACTCAGACTCAGATTATTATTCTAAGTGTCTGACAACATTATGGAAAGGATCCCTACAGAGATTAGGGATGCACCGAATCCAGGATTCGGCTTCAGATTCAGCTGAATATTGGGCTTTTTGACAGGGTTGGGTTTCTGCTGAATCTTAGAATATTTTCCACCGAACCCTACGCTTGAACTCCGCGCGCTACGCTGGTCGACGTAATGACGGCGCCGTTGATTACGGGAAGGTGTTTACGTAGGTGGAGCGTTCAATGCAGTAGGCACTCGTGAGCAGAAAAAGTGTAGTTTGGCAGTACTTTCAGTCAAAAGAAGGACATTCAAGTCCAGCTACATGTTCAATCTGCAATGCTGATTAGTCTGGTGGTGGCGAGGACCCTAAACTATACACAACATCACCGCTGTTACAACATCTGGTATGAAACATCCGGAAGAATACGAGTTGTGATGAAGGAATCTACAGACAGCAGCCAGAATGCAGCAACTTCAGGTACGGCAAAGGAAGGACAGTCACAGCTAAACCTGGTGTTAAGCAGACGACCATTACCAGCTATGCACCACACCGAACAAACAGTGGGCATCAGATAAGTCACCAAAACATATTCTGATTTAAAGAAAAAAGAAAAACACTTTGCATTGTTGCACTTTAATTCAAAGGTTTTGGTTTGTACTTGGGGGTAGCCTACTTTAAGGGATTATAAATGTAAAAGGCTAATATTTTGGATATTGATTGGATCTTGAGATAGGGTAAACATTGGCATTGTCAAAAATAGTTTTTCCCACTTGTATTCCTGGCATAATGTTGCCTATTCTTTTTTTTTTTACAGTTAAAATAAAAATAAAATAAGCTGCAAGCAGTGATGGACGGGCCCTCGCTCCTCTGCGCGCGTTGGGGTTACCGGCGTTCGCCGCTCCTTGCGACCGTGCATTTGCGCGTCACCAATGAAAAGGGAACTCCCTGCTGAGTTCAATGATACCTCACACAAGACTCTACGTCATACAGTTCATTAGCTGTGAAAAGGGGCGTGGCTAAATTATAGGGGGCGGGCCAAACCATCACCAATGAAGAAGGAAGTCTCTGCTGAGTTCAATGACTCCTCACACAAGACTCTACCTTAAACAGTTCAAATGTTATGAAAGGGGGCGTGGCCTGAGTGAGTGGGCGTGGTTAAAGTATAGGGGGCGGCTCATTATCACATGTAGACCACACATTATAAGTTTCATGTAAATCGGATGATGTTTGTCATATACTTATGCGACCGCCAATTTTGGTGAGTTTTTGAATATGTTAAGCCCATCAAAATGCCAATTCATGCAACTCATAATGTGCGGTCTACATGTGATAATGAGCCGGCCCCCGCATCAAGTCTGGTGAAAATGTACGTATTTTAAGGGTTTCGAGAATAGGCGCGCAAAAATGGCTCGCTAGCGCCCCCTACAATATTAAAACAATTGAGCCCCAGCAGTACGTTTAACGTAGACTCACGAAACTTGGTACACATATGTATCATGTCAAGCCGCACAGAAAACGTCATTGTAGCCATACCCTAAATCCAACAGGAAGTCCGCGATTTTGAATTGAAAGTTCGAAATTAGTGCGATTTTGGCCATTTGATTGATTTCTTACTTTAACGAACTCCTCCTAGAGATTTCATCCGATCAACTTCAAATTTGGTCTGTGCCATCTTAAGACATTAAAGATGAAAAGTTATTAAAAGAAAAACTTTTCGTCAGACGGTGTGGGCGTGGCGTGGCGGCCATTTTGAGTGTTCAGCGATGAACGAGAAAGTGGCTCTAACTACAGTGTACATTGTCATATCTACTTGAAATTTCACATAATCAACAAGAGTCCAGGTCTGAGGACATGAGTCTTGTGTGAGGTGTCATTGAACTCAGCAGAGACTTCCTTATTCTTTGGTCATGGTTTGGCCCACACCCCTATGCTAAAGCCACGCCCCCTTTCATAAATGGTGACCCGTTTAAGGTAGAGTCTTATGTGAGGTATCAATGAACTCAGCAGAGACTTCCTTTTTTACTGGTAAAGGTCTGGCCCGCCCCCTATACTTTGGCCACGCCCCTCACAGCTGATGAACTGTATGACGAGTCTTGTGTGAGGTATCATTGAACTCAGCAGGGAGTTCCCTTTTCATTGGTGACAATTTGCGATGTCTGAGTGCTGCGCAAATGCACACTCGCAAGGAGCGGCGTCTGCCAGTAATCCCGACACGCGCAGAGGTGAGAGGGTCCGTCCATCACTGCTTGCAGCTTTAATTTAACATGAAACAGCCCCGAAATCACCATCACCAAACCCACCAGACTCCATGTAAATAATCAGTACTTTTAGTGTGTATAGAGCCAGCATATTTCCACATGTAAATGGGTGAATTAAGAGTTTATTTCAACCAAACCAGAGTGGTGATTGTTGGAACAGTGGAAAGATGAACCAAGACGGGCTTTGATAGTTTGATTTAGTTTCTGTCCACTTTGAATGTAGTGTGTTTTACGATGCTTAAATTCCTTATTATTTACATGGAGTCTGGTGGGTTTAGCGAACACAATTTGGCGGATGTATTTATTTTTGAAAAAAGGATCGTTTTTATTTTGTTTCCGTTACTGAACCAAATTTTTGATGCCAACATGTGTTAGTTAGCATGTATTAGCAGTATAGTATATGCTACCATGTTAGCATATGCTAGCATGTTAACAAATTAAGTCTGGTGGGTTTGGTGATGGTGATTTTCAGAATCAGAATCAGAATCAATATTGCCAAGTACGTTGCACATATAAGGAATTTGTCATGGTGTTGTTGGAACATGTCACACATTCAAATATAAGAAGGATAAAAAGAATATAAACAATATAAGTATAAACATATACACACAGTATGTATTAATAACGATAAAATAAATTTAAATAAATAGTAAAATAAGTTAAACAGTAGTAAAAAGGAACGCTACAGCAGAGTAGGTACAGTGGGATGAGGAGCCAGAGGTGGGGTGTGGAGAGAGTCAGGGTGGTTTCCGGGCCTTGTTAATAAGGCTAGTGGCGGAGGGGAAGAAACTGTTCATGTGACGTGAGGTTCTGGTCCTGATGGACCTCATCCTCCTGCCAGAGGGGAGTGGCTCAAAGCGCTTGTGTCCGGGATGGGAGGGGTCAGCCACAATCTTTCCCGCACGATTCAGAGTCCTGGTTGCGTATAGGTCCTGGAGCGGCGACAGATTGCAGCCAATCACCTTCTCAGCTGACCGAATGACACGCTGCAGTCTGCCCTTGTCCTCGGCAGTGGCAGCAGCGTACCAGATGGTGATGGAGGATGTGAGGATGGACTCAATGATGGCTGTGTAGAAGTGCGCCATCATTGTCTTTGGCAGGTTGAATTTCTTCAGCTGCCGCAGGAAGTACATCCTCTGTTGTGCTTTCTTGACGAGGGAGCTGATGTTCAGCTCCCACTTGAGGTCCTGGGAGATGGTAGTTCCCAGGAAGCAGAAAGACTCCACAGTGTTAATTGTGGAGCCACAGAGGGTGATGGGGGCAGGTGGGGGTGAATTCTTCCTGAAGTCCACAACCATCTCCACTGTCTTTAGAGCGTTGAGCTCTAGGTTGTTTTGCTTGCACCAGGTCACCAGGTGGTCAGCCTCCCACCTGTAGGCGGACTCGTCTCCATCAGAGATGAGTCCGATGACGGAGGTGTCGTCCGCAAACTTCAGACCACTACCTATTGGCTCTGTAGGCAAACTGCAGGGGGTCCAGGAGGGGGTCGGTAATGGCTTTGAGGTGTGAAAGCACAAGGCGCTCAAAGGACTTCATAACCAAAGAGGTCAGGGCGACGGGTCTGAAGTCATTAAGTCCTGTGGTCCTTGGCTTCTTGGGGACAGGGATTATGGTTGAGGGGTGGTGGAGGTGGAGGGGACCTTTAAGGAGGGCATTGGTGGGGGGGCCCAGGACCCTGTTGAGGTGGGGGAGGTGGAGGTGATGCACAGTGGCTGTAGCTGTAGGGAGGTGTCGTGGGGGATGGTGTCAGGACTGTCCTTTTGTCTTTCAAATCGACAGTAGAACTCGTTCAGCTCGTTGGCTAGGTGTCGGTCATTGAAGGAGTGGGGGGTTTTAGGCTTGTAGTTGGTGATCTGCCTAAGTCCTTTCCAGACAGTCGCAGAGTCATTAGCTGAGAACTGGTTAGAATTTTGGGGCTATTTCATGTTAAACAAAAAGGATTTTACTCTTTATCATCAGCCACTTAGACACAAAAACATGAGACCAGGTTTTAAAACAAAAAAAGTTACCTTTTAATGAACAGATGCTTGTCTAGCTCTCAGCTCCATCGCTGCAGTTTCTTCTCTGTTATCAGGTCAGTGTTCCTCCATTGGGGGTCAGCTGTATGAGTACCACTTCATTAAATATGAGAAGACCTGGAAAGCAGCCCAGGAATATTGCACAAAGAACCACAGTGACCTGGCCACAGTGTCTAACGAGACAGACATGCAGAGACTCCAACGCCATCCACAGTATCGAAGCGGAGCCTGGATTGGGCTGCAGCGAGACTGGCGCTGGTCTCAGCCACGGGTGAAGTTCAATGAGAGTAAATGGTCTACAGGACAGCCAAACAATGAAGACATTCCTGAGAACTGTGTGTGGATGAAGATGAAGAATGACAAATGGGAGGACGACTCTTGTAATAAAAGGCATAACTTTATCTGCTATGATGGTGAGAATATGTGGTGCATAGAGTCTGTTTTCCACTAAAAAACTCCCCCAGAAGTGGTTTGTTCCAGCATCATTCTGACCTATATTTATGTTTGTAGTTACGGCGCCCTCTAGTGGTCGTAGTAGTTCTGACTTTTGTCAATCTGACCCAGAGGAGAGTTCTCCGTCCTCATATCTAACCCAGAGATGGTAACGGTCGCAGTTTTAAACACGTGATTAACAATGTGAAGACGTGACTTCCTGAAGGTGACGTAGCTCTGTTTGTTCCTTAAAGTTAAAAAAACCTCTGATTCCTTTTCTTTTCAAAACGGTTCATGAACCCCAGTCTCCTGGGTGAAAGTCCTGTGTTTGTTTGACCCCGCCCCCCAACCTGCCTCCTTACCAGGACATTTGGCGCTCTTCTACTTCCTCACCTTACTTCCTGCTTTGCTCCCGTCAGAACTACTACGGCCACTAGAGGGCGCCGCCACTAGAAACATGGGTATAGGTCAGAATGATGCTGGAACAAACCAACTTATGGGGGAGTTTTTAGGGGAGGAAAGTCTCTGAATTGATATCACATTATTGTTTTAAAATAAGAATAATGTAGGATTTTATCAGACTAAATAAAAACGAAAAAGTTTGTCTGTGTGTTCCACAGAAGACAAGAAATCCGGCCAAACATTTTATGTCAGTTACTTGTGGACAGAGAAGACCTGGCTAGAGGCTCAGAGCTACTGCAGACAAATGTACACTGACCTGATCAGTGGAGTCAAACAGCTAGAAGACTTCAAGACACAGCGCCCAAATTACTATTACTACTATCCCTGGAAGGACAACCCTTTCTGGATCGGCCTGTTCAGAGACTCTGGCTGGAGTTGGTCAGATGGGAGCAGTTTCTCTTTCAGATCCTGGGATAAAGATGACACTAAGAAGAAATGTGCTATGACTACGTCAAATGGAAAATGGAGCTCTGATGACTGTAATAATAAAAAACCCTTCTTCTGCTACGACGGTGAGTTTATCAGAAGTCTATCTAATGGTACTGTACATCTACATCTGTTTAATGATTTACTTTATTTATTAGTTTATTATAAGAATTATGGTATGAGGTTCATCGTTGTTGAATATCGTGATAATGATATAACTCGCGATAAATAAACAGATAGTTTTTTCAGTTCTGCTAAAATACAACAAACTGCTTGTTAGATTTAAAACAAATGAAAGGAAATAATTTCCAACTTTCTTTTGTTGAACACATTGGATGTTGAATTGAATATAAAAGACAGCACTAAAAATAGAATGACAGTTACATTTTAATGTGCAGTTTTCTGCTGAGATTTTACTTTCAACTGCATCTATTGGGCCGACTTTACTGTCTTTTAAAAGGCTGTAGCGAGCTCCATTTTAAAGTTAGAAAGAAGATGAAGAATATAGTAGAATCATTACAACATAGATGATATAGATGATAAATAACATCTATAACAGTTATTGAAAACTGTCCTGTGTTTGTCTCCACGGGTGGAGCATTTGGGTCTCTGCCCACGATTGGCTCTGCCACTAATTGACTGTGACACTAACTGACTCCGTCCCTGAGTGATTAGCTCCGCCCCTGACTAATTGGCTCCGTCTGTGACTGACAACGCCCCTGATTGATTGATTGACTCCCCTTCTCCCCTGACAGATTCAGTGATCCTGATCAAGGAGAATATGACCTGGGTGGACGCGTTATACTACTGCAGAGATCACTATCGCGACCTTGTCTCCATCACCAACATGGAGGAGCAGCTCTGGGTCCAGGAGAGAGCCAAGACGGCCTCCACTCCCTACGTGTGGCTGGGACTGCGCTACACCTGCACTCTGGACTTCTGGTTCTGGGTCACTGACGAGATGGTCTGCTACAACAACTGGGGCCCCGACCAGCCTGGGGACGACTGCACCACGGCTGGAGCCATGGACCGAGAGGGAACGTGGGTCAAAAAGCACGATGACCACAACCAGCTTAATTTCATCTGTTCCACGTAAAAACCAGCAGAATGTAACTAAGTGCATTTACTCAAGTACTGTACTCTAGTAATAATGCTGTTGAGATTAGATACTTTACTTATATCTCAAAGTAAATATTTTGGGAAGAAATTCGTAATATTCTGAGAAAAAAGTCATAATATTTCCAGGAAAAAGTTGTATTATTTTAAGGACAAAGTAGTGATGTTTTGGGAAAAAAATTGTAATATTTTGAGAAAAATATTGTAATATTTTGAGAAAAATATTGTAATATTTTGAGAAAGATATCACAATATTTTGGGGGAAAAAGTCGTAATATTTCGAAAAAAGTTTATATTTTAAGAAAAAGTCGTAATATTTCAGGAAGAAAGTTGTAATATAGATCTTTTACTTTACATTTTAACAGTGTGGAATTAATACTTTTACTGAAGTTAAGGATGTGTTTTATTAATTTACTCTGTTTTCAGTGGTGTGACGTTGACATACTGTGTGTCCTCTGGGATTATTGAATGGCATTCTGGGAAATGTAGGAACTTCTATCTCAAAGTAAATATTTCAAGAAAAATGTCATATTTTTTTTTTTTACAGTTGTAATATTTTGGGACAATTGTATTGAATGGCAAAAAAAGTAAGTAAAGAAGTCAGAATATTTCAAGTAAAAAATTTGTAATATTTTAAGTAAAAAATTCGTAATATTTCAAGTAAAAAAGTCAATATTTTAAGAAGAAAGTTGTAATATAGATCTTTTACTTTACATTTTAACAGTGTGGGATTAATACTTTTACTGAAGTTAAGGATGTGTTTTATTCATTTACTCACTTTGTTTGCAGTGGTGTGACGTTGACATACTGTGTGTCCTCTGGGATTATTGAATGGCATTCTGGGAAATGTAGGAATTTATATCTCAAAGTAAATATTTCAAGAAAAAATGTCAATATATTTTTTTTAAAAGTCGTAATATTTTGGGACAATTTTATTGAATGGCAAAAAAAGTAAACAAAAAAGTCATAATTTCGGGAAAAAAGTCATAATACTTCAAAAAAAAATCATAATATTTTTTCTTCTTCTTAAAGTGTGAAGTTCTGGTGAATATCTGATGGTTATATTTTGTAAAATCTGATTCTGATGATCATATTGTTTCTTGAGTTTTATGTAACCAAAGAATAGTTTTCTCTGAGTCTAAATAAACTGTTAAACCACAGAGTGGTCCTCTCTTTTCACTAACCCAAAATCCTGTTATCACATCATGAAACTGGGTCTGTGTGTACTGGGTCTGTGTTTACTAGGTCTGTGTGTACTGGGTGTCTGTGTACTGGGTGTCTGTGTACTGGGTCTGTGTGTACTGGGTCTCTGTGTACTGGGTGTCTGTGTACTGGGTGTATGTGTGTACTGGGTCTGTGTGTACTGGGTCTGTGTGTACTGGGTCTGTGTGTTGGATTGCTAACGTTATTAAATGGTGATTATTAACTGAGCAGCTAATCAACTAATTAAATTAAATCAATTGTCAATCCAATACTTTCCATCTTCTTCTTCTTAACACCAACATATAATTCCATTCTCAAATGTTTAACACGTTAGTTTAAAGTCACAACTTCACCTGTTGTTACTTTGGTTATTTCCTCCTCCCAGAACAGCCAGGATCAAGGAGAGTTTAGGGGTAACTGCATGGCCAAATTAATACAAACACACAAGTTACTGTATGACCGGTTACTGACGAGCAAAAAGCTATTTTTTAACCCTCCTGTTATCGACCATGAACTTATTTACCATCCAGGTCAAAAGTGAATTTGAATTTTTGGTGCTTTTTCCAGCATTTTTGGCCTTTTTTATGCTTTTAACACTTTTTAAAACGTTTTGTGCTACTTTTTCAACGTTTTATTTTAAAATTCATGGTCAATAACCCTAATTTATATGACATTATAACCTAATTTTTGAGTTAAAAAAAAGCAAAAATTATGAATTATTTTAACTAATAGTTAAGATCAGAGGATGTTGAGTGAATCACAGACTGGTTTATGTCAAAATTTAGTTAGTATACTGGTTTAAAACCATTTAATCATGTTTATAAAATTGTAACAATTGTGAAACACACACACACACACACACACACACACACACACACACACAAACAAACACACAATTACTGGTTTATATGTTTTATGAGGACCAACTTTATAAACATCACCTTGTGGGGACCTCCCTTTCTAAAGGTGCAAGAGGTATGAAAAAAAATCAGTTATACTCACCATAGCCTTGTTAGCTGATACACGACTTTAAACATCTGAATTGATGAAGTAATGTCTTGACCATCATATATGGGTACAACACACACACACACACACACACACACACACACACACACAACGACATACACACACTAAGACATACATACACACACACACTGAGACACACACTGAGACAACGCAGACACTGAGACAACACATACTGAGACACACATTGTCGCCTTTTCAGCGCCGTTTTGCACTTTCTATTACCCGTTTAAAACAGCTTATTTTTGCTCGTGGTAACATCCTCCAACAAGCACCAGTGACTGAAATGTACGCGGACGGTTTGTTAGTTTTTTTAGCAAGGTGACGCCGTCAGAGGACTCAAAACATAAATACATCATCATGAACCAGGCTGCACTCTTAGAGTGGGCTGCATGAATGTAGAGAACAGTGGGCTGCAAGACAAAATAAATACTGTAAATGCAAAGAGTGGGCTGCGAGTGCAGGCGGCCTAGGGA
>NC_050183.1:9825650-9903150 GCF_008315115.2 Sander lucioperca
GTCGTTAACGTTGTGAAAACTTGACTTCACTTCCTGAAGGTTACCACGTGACAAACATAAATATAGGTCAGAATGATGCTGGAACAAACCACTTAGGTGGGAGTTTTTCAGGGAAGGAACATCTCTGAATTAATATCATGTTATTGTTTTTAAATAAGAATAATGTAGGAATTTATGAGACTAAATAAAAACAAAAAAGTTTGTCTGTGTTCCACAGAACACAAGACCGGCCAAACATTTCATATCATTGAAGATAAGAATAAGATGACCTGGCCAGAGGCTCAGAGCTACTGCAGAGAAAATCACACTGACCTGATCAGTGGAGTCAACCAGCTAAAAGACTTCAAGACACAGTACCCAAATCATGCAAAAACACCTGTCTGGATCGGCCTGTTCAGAGACTGCTGGAGTTGGTCAGATGGGAGCAATTTCTCTTTCAGATCCTGGGACAAAGATGAACCTGAGGATAAAGACCCTAAGAAGACCCTGTGACTACGTCAAATGGAAAATGGAGCTCCGCTGACTGTGATAACAAAAAACCCTTCTTCTGCTACAACGGTGAGTTTATCAGAAGTCTATCTAATGGTACTGTACATCTACATCTGTTACATGATTTACTTTATTTATTAGTTTATTATAAGAATTATGGTATGAGGTTCATCGTTGTTGAATATCTTGATAATGATATAACTCACGATAAATAAACAGATGAAGTGTTCTCAGTTCTGCTAAAATACAACAAACTGCTTGTTAGATTTAAAACAAATGAAAGGAAATCATTTCCAACTTTCTTTTGTTGAACATATTGGATGTTGAGTTGAATATAAAAGGCAGCACTAAAAATAGAACAACAGATACATTTTAAAGTGCAGTTTTCTGCTGAGATTTTATTTTCAACTGCATCTTTTAGGCCGACTTTACTGTCTAGACTAGACTGTAGCGAGCTCCATTTTAAAGTTAGAAAGAAGATGAAGAAGATAGAAGAATCATTAAAACATAGATGATATGAATATGAATGAATATGAAATAACTGTTATTTAAACTGTCCTGTGTTTGTCTCCAAGGGTGGAGCATTTGGGTCTCTTGCCATGATCTCCGCCACTAATTGACTTGGTCCCTAGTTGGATCTGCCCCTGACTGACTCCGCCCCCGACTGACTCCGCCCCTGACTGACTCCGGCCCTGATTGGCTCCGTCCCTGATTGGCTCCGCCCCTGATTGATTGACTCTCCTTCTCCCCTGACAGATTGAGTGATCCTGATCAAGAAGAACATGACCTGGGTGGAAGCGTTATCCTACTGCAGAGATCACTATCGTGACCTTGTCTCCATCACCAACCAGGACGAGCAGCTCTGGGTCCAGGAGAGAGCCAAGATGGCCTCCACTCCCTACGTGTGGCTGGGACTGCGCTACACCTGCACTCTGGACCTCTGGTTCTGGGTCACTGGCGAGATGGTCTGCTACAACAACTGGGGCCCCGACCAGCCTGGGGACGACTGCACCACGTCTGGAGCCATGGACCGAGAGGGAACGTGGGTCAAAAAAGACGACGACAACCAGCTTAATTTCATCTGTTCCAAGTAAAAACCAGCAGAATGAAACTAAGTACATTTACTCAAGTACTGTACTTTAGTAATAATGCAGTTGAGATGAGGTACTTTACTTATATCTCAAAATAAATATTTTGGAAAAAAAGTTGTATTATTTTAAGAAAAAAGTCGTAATATGTAGGGATAAAACTCTTCATATATAAAGTAAAAAAGTCATAATATTTCTAGTAAACAAAAAAAATCGTAATATTTCAAGTAAAAAAGTCTAAAAAATATTTTAAAACGAAAATTATAATATTTCAGGAAGAAAGTTGTAATATAGATCTTTAACTTTACATTTTAACAGTGTGGGATTAATACTTTTACTGAAGTTAAGGATGTGTTTTATTCATTTACTCACTTTGTTTGCAGTGGTGTGACGTTGACATACTGTGTGTCCTCTGGGATTATTGAATGGCATTCTGGGAAATGTAGGAATTTATATCTCAAAGTAAATATTTCAAGAAAAAAAGTCATAATATTTAAAGTAAATAAATCAAATTTCAAGTAGGAAATGAGTAATATTTTGGGGAAAAACTCGTAATATTTCAATTTAAAAAATCATAATATTTCAAGTAGATAAGTCATAATATTTTAGGAAAAATGTCATAATATTTCAAGTAAAAAAGTCAAAATATTTTAAGAAAAATGTCGTAATATTTCAATTAAAAAAGTCGTAATATTTCAGGAAGAAAGTTGTAATATAGATCTTTAACTTTACATTTTAACAGTGTGGGATTAATACTTTTACTGAAGTTAAGGATGTGTTTTATTCATTTACTCACTTTGTTTGCAGTGGTGTGACGTTGACATACTGTGTGTCCTCTGGGATTATTGAATGGCATTCTGGGAAATGTAGGAATTTATATCTCATAGTAAATATTTCAAGAAAAAATGTCATTTTTTTTAAAAATCATAATATTTTGGGACAATTTGATTGAATGGCAAAAAAAGTAAATAAAGAAGTCGTAATATTTAAAAAAAAAAAAAAGTCATAATATTTCAAGTCAAAAAAGTTGCAATATTTTGGTAAAAAGTCGTAATACTTAAAGAAAAAAAGTCGTAATATTTTTACATGTGTGAAGTTCTGGTGAATATCTGTTGTTATATTTTGTAAAATCTGATTCTGATGATCATATTGTTTCTTGAGTTTTATGTAACCAAAGAATAGTTTTCTCTGAGTCTAAATAAACTGTTAAACCACAGAGTGGTCCTCTCTTTTCACTAACCCAAAATCCTGTTATCACATCATGATTCTGTGTCCATGTGTGTACTGGGTCTATGTGTACTAGGTCTGTGTGTACTGGGTCTATGTGTACTAGGTCTGTTTGTACTGGGTCTGTGTGTACTGGGTCTCTGTGTGTACTGGGTCTGTGTGTACTGGGTCTGTGTATACTAGGTCTGTGTGTACTGGGTCTGTGTATACTAGGTCTGTGTGTACTGGGTCTGTGTATACTAGGTCTGTGTGTACTGGGTCTGTGTATACTAGGTCTGTGTGTACTGGGTCTGTGTGTACTGGGTCTGTGTGTACTGGGTCTGTGTGTACTGGGTCTGTGTGTACTGGGTCTGTGTATACTAGGTCTGTGTGTACTGGGTCTCTGTTTGTACTGGGTCTGTGTGTTGGATTGCTAACATTAAATGGTGATTATTAACTGAGCAGCTAATCAACTAATTAAATTAAATCAATAGTCAATCCAATATTTTCCATCATCTTCTTCTTAACACCAACATGTAATTATATTCTCAAATGTTTAAACTCACAACTTTAAAGCACTTGAAACACATAAACAAACAGCTAGTTCACCTGTTGTTACTTCGGTAAAGTTGAAAAGACATTCACAGATTCAAAGAAGAGAAATAACATTGGTCTCAATGAGCAGCCGGCCGTGAGACGGCAGTAAGACGAGTGCTTAGGGACCGTCTACAAGCTACAACTCCTTAGGGACCGTCTACAAGCTACAACACCTTATGGACCGTCTACAAGCTACAACACCTTAGGGACCGTCTACAAGCTAAAACACCTTAGGGACCGTCTACAAGCTACAACACCTTAGGGACCGTCTACAAGCTACAACACCTTAGGGGCCGTCTACAAATTACAACACCTTAGGGACCGTCTACAAGCTAAAACACCTTAGGGACCGTCTACAAGCTACAACACCTTAGGGACCGTCTACAAGCTACAACTCCTTAGGGACCGTCTGCAAGCTACAACACCTTAGGGACCGTCTACAAGCTACAACTCCTTAGGGACTGTCTACAAGCTACAACACCTTAGGGACCGTCTACAAGCTAAAACACCTTAGGGACCGTCTACAAGCTACAACACCTTAGGGACCGTCTACAAACTACAACACCTTAGGGACCGTCTACAAGCTACAACACCTTAGGGACCGTCTACAAATTACAACACCTTAGGGACCGTCTACAAGATAAAACACCTTAGGGACCGTCTACAAGCTACAACACCTTAGGGACCGTCTACAAGATAAAACATCTTAGGGACCGTCTACAAGCTACAACTCCTTAGGGACCGTCTACAAATTATAACACCTTAGGGACCATCTACAAACTACAACACCTTAGGGACTGTCTACAAGATAAAACACCTTAGGGACCGTCTACAAACTACAACACCTTAGGGACCGTCTACAAGCTACAAAACCTTAGGGACGTCTACAAGCTACAACACCTTAGGGACCGTCTACAAGCTACAACACCTTAGGGACTGTCTACAAGCTACAACACCTTAGGGGCCGTCTACAAATTACAACAGCTTAGGGACCGTCTACAAGATAAAACACCTTAGGGACCGTCTACAAGCTACAACACTTTAGGGACCGTCTACAAGCTACAACTCCTTAGGGACCGTCTACAAGCTAAAACACCTTAGGGACCGTCTACAAGCTACAACACCTCTGGACTGTCTACAAGCTACAACACCTTAGGGACTGTCTACAAGATAAAACACCTTAGGGACCGTCTACAAATTACAACACCTTAGGGACCGTCTACAAGCTACAACACCTTAGGGGCTGTCTACAAATTACAACACCTTAGGGACCGTCTACAAGCTACAACACCTTAGGGACCGTCTACAAGCTACAACACCTTAGGGACCGTCTACAAATTACAACACCTTAGGGACCGTCTACAAGATAAAACACCTTAGGGACCGTCTACAAGCTACAACACCTTAGGGACCGTCTACAAGATAAAACATCTTAGGGACCGTCTACAAGCTACAACTCCTTAGGGACCGTCTACAAATTATAACACCTTAGGGACCATCTACAAACTACAACACCTTAGGGACTGTCTACAAGATAAAACACCTTAGGGACCGTCTACAAACTACAACACCTTAGGGACCGTCTACAAGCTACAAAACCTTAGGGACGTCTACAAGCTACAACACCTTAGGGACCGTCTACAAGCTACAACACCTTAGGGACTGTCTACAAGCTACAACACCTTAGGGGCCGTCTACAAATTACAACAGCTTAGGGACCGTCTACAAGATAAAACACCTTAGGGACCGTCTACAAGCTACAACACTTTAGGGACCGTCTACAAGCTACAACTCCTTAGGGACCGTCTACAAGCTAAAACACCTTAGGGACCGTCTACAAGCTACAACACCTCTGGACTGTCTACAAGCTACAACACCTTAGGGACTGTCTACAAGATAAAACACCTTAGGGACCGTCTACAAATTACAACACCTTAGGGACCGTCTACAAGCTACAACACCTTAGGGGCTGTCTACAAATTACAACACCTTAGGGACCGTCTACAAGCTACAACACCTTAGGGACCGTCTACAAGCTACTACTCCTTAGCGACCGTCTACAAGCTAAAACACCTTAGGGACCGTCTACAAGCTACAACACCTTAGGGGCTGTCTACAAATTACAACACCTTAGGGACCGTCTACAAGCTACAACACCTTAGGGGCTGTCTACAAATTACAACACCTTAGGGACCGTCTACAAGGTAAAACACCTTAGGGACCGTCTACAAGCTACAACACTTTAGGGACCGTCTACAAGCTACAACTCCTTAGAGACCGCCTACAAGCTACAACTCCTTAGGGACCGTCTACAAGCTACAACACCTTAGGGACCGTCTACAAATTACAACACCTTAGGGACCGTCTACAAACTACAACACCTTAGGGACCGTCTACAAGCTACAACACCTTAGGGACCGTCTACAAATTACAACACCTTAGGGACCGTCTACAAGATAAAACACCTTAGGGACCGTCTACAAGCTACAACACCTTAGGGACCGTCTACAAGATAAAACATCTTAGGGACCGTCTACAAGCTACAACTCCTTCGGGACCGTCTACAAACTACAACACCTTAGGGACCGTCTACAAGCTACAAAACCTTAGGGACGTCTACAAGCTACAACACCTTAGGGACCGTCTACAAGCTACAACACCTTATGGACTGTCTACAAGCTACAACACCTTAGGGGCCGTCTACAAATTACAACAGCTTAGGGACCGTCTACAAGATAAAACACCTTAGGGACCGTCTACAAGCTACAACACCTTAGGGACCGTCTACAAGCTACAACACCTCTGGACTGTCTACAAGCTACAACACCTTAGGGACTGTCTACAAGATAAAACACCTTAGGGACCGTCTACAAATTACAACACCTTAGGGACCGTCTACAAGCTACAACACCTTAGGGACCGTCTACAAGCTACAACTCCATAGGGACTGTCTTCAAGCTACAACACCTTAGGGACCATCTACAAATTACAACACCTTAGGGACCGTCTACAAGCTACAACTCCATAGGGACTGTCTTCAAGCTACAACACCTTAGGGACCGTCTACAAGCTACAACACCTTAGGGACCGTCTACAAGCTACTACTCCTTAGCGACCGTCTACAAGCTAAAACACCTTAGGGACCGTCTACAAGCTACAACACCTTAGGGGCCGTCTACAAATTACAACAGCTTAGGGACCGTCTACAAGATAAAACACCTTAGGGACCGTCTACAAGCTACAACACTTTAGGGACCGTCTACAAGCTACAACTCCTTAGGGACCGTCTACAAGCTAAAACACCTTAGGGACCGTCTACAAGCTACAACACCTCTGGACTGTCTACAAGCTACAACACCTTAGGGACTGTCTACAAGATAAAACACCTTAGGGACCGTCTACAAATTACAACACCTTAGGGACCGTCTACAAGCTACAACACCTTAGGGGCTGTCTACAAATTACAACACCTTAGGGACCGTCTACAAGCTACAACACCTTAGGGACCGTCTACAAGCTACAACTCCATAGGGACTGTCTTCAAGCTACAACACCTTAGGGACCGTCTACAAGCTACAACACCTTAGGGACCGTCTACAAGCTACTACTCCTTAGCGACCGTCTACAAGCTAAAACACCTTAGGGACCGTCTACAAGCTACAACACCTTAGGGGCTGTCTACAAATTACAACACCTTAGGGACCGTCTACAAGCTAAAACACCTTAGGGGCTGTCTACAAATTACAACACCTTAGGGACCGTCTACAAGGTAAAACACCTTAGGGACCGTCTACAAGCTACAACACTTTAGGGACCGTCTACAAGCTACAACTCCTTAGAGACCGCCTACAAGCTACAACTCCTTAGGGACCGTCTACAAGCTACAACACCTTAGGGACCGTCTACAAGCTACAACTCCTTAGGGACCGTCTGCAAGCTACAACACCTTAGGGACCGTCTACAAGCTACAACTCCTTAGGGACTGTCTACAAGCTACAACACCTTAGGGACCGTCTACAAGCTAAAACACCTTAGGGACCGTCTCTACAACACCTTAGGGACCGTCTCTACAACACCTTAGGGACCGTCTCTACAACACCTTAGGGACCGTCTACAAATTACAACACCTTAGGGACCGTCTACAAGATAAAACACCTTAGGGACCGTCTACAAGCTACAACACCTTAGGGACCGTCTACAAGATAAAACATCTTAGGGACCGTCTACAAGCTACAACTCCTTCGGGACCGTCTACAAACTACAACACCTTAGGGACCGTCTACAAGCTACAAAACCTTAGGGACGTCTACAAGCTACAACACCTTAGGGACCGTCTACAAGCTACAACACCTTATGGACTGTCTACAAGCTACAACACCTTAGGGGCCGTCTACAAATTACAACAGCTTAGGGACCGTCTACAAGATAAAACACCTTAGGGACCGTCTACAAGCTACAACACCTTAGGGACCGTCTACAAGCTACAACACCTCTGGACTGTCTACAAGCTACAACACCTTAGGGACTGTCTACAAGATAAAACACCTTAGGGACCGTCTACAAATTACAACACCTTAGGGACCGTCTACAAGCTACAACACCTTAGGGACCGTCTACAAGCTACAACTCCATAGGGACTGTCTTCAAGCTACAACACCTTAGGGACCATCTACAAATTACAACACCTTAGGGACCGTCTACAAGCTACAACTCCATAGGGACTGTCTTCAAGCTACAACACCTTAGGGACCGTCTACAAGCTACAACACCTTAGGGACCGTCTACAAGCTACTACTCCTTAGCGACCGTCTACAAGCTAAAACACCTTAGGGACCGTCTACAAGCTACAACACCTTAGGGGCTGTCTACAAATTACAACACCTTAGGGACCGTCTACAAGCTACAACACCTTAGGGGCTGTCTACAAATTACAACACCTTAGGGACCGTCTACAAGGTAAAACACCTTAGGGACCGTCTACAAGCTACAACACTTTAGGGACCGTCTACAAGCTACAACTCCTTAGGGACCGTCTACAAGCTACAACTCCTTAGGGACCGTCTACAAGCTACAACACCTTAGGGACCGTCTACAAGCTACAACACCTTAGGGACCGTCTACAAGCTACAACACCTTAGGGACCGTCTACAAATTACAACACCTTAGGGACCGTCTACAAGCTACAACACCTTAGGGACGTCTACAAGCTACAACACCTTAGGGACCGTCTACAAGCTACAACTCCTTAGGGACGTCTACAAGCTACAACACCTTAGGGACCGTCTACAAGCTACAACACCTCTGGGACGTCTACAAGCTACAACACCTTAGGGACGTCTACAAGATAAAACACCTTAGGGACCGTCTACAAATTACAACACCTTAGGGACCGTCTACAAGCTACAACACCTTAGGGGCGTCTACAAGCTACAACACCTTAGGGACCGTCTACAAGCTACAACACCTTAGGGACCGTCTACAAGCTACAACTCCATAGGGACTGTCTTCAAGCTACAACACCTTAGGGACCGTCTACAAGCTACAACACCTTAGGGACCGTCTACAAGCTACTACTCCTTAGCGACCGTCTACAAGCTAAAACACCTTAGGGACCGTCTACAAGCTACAACACCTTAGGGACCGTCTACAAACTACAACACCTTAGGGACCGTCTACAAGCTACAACACCTTAGGGACCGTCTACAAATTACAACACCTTAGGGACCGTCTACAAGCTACAACACCATAGGGACCGTCTACAAGCTACAACACCTTAGGGACCGTCTACAAGCTACAACACCTTAGGGACCGTCTACAAGCTACAACTCCATAGGGACTGTCTACAAGCTACAACACCTTAGGGACCGTCTACAAGCTACAACTCCTTAGGGACCGTCTACAAGCTACAACACCTTAGGGACCGTCTACAAGCTACAACACCTTAGGGACCGTCTACAAGCTACAACACCTTAGGGACCGTCTACAAGCTACAACACCTTAGGGACCGTCTACAAGCTACAACACCTTAGGGACCGTCTACAAGCTACAACACCTTAGGGACCGTCTACAAGCTACAACACCTTAGGGACCGTCTACAAGATACAACACCTTAGGGACCGTCTACAAGCTACAACACCTAGGGACCGTCTACAAGCTACAACACCTTAGGGACCGTCTACAAGATACAACACCTTAGGGACCGTCTACAAGCTACAACACCTTAGGGACCGTCTACAAGCTACAACACCTTAGGGACCGTCTACAAGCTAAAACACCTTAGGGACCGTCTACAAATTACAACACCTTAGGGACCGTCTACAAGCTACAACACCTTAGGGACCGTCTACAAGATAAAACACCTTAGGGACTGTCTACAAGCTACAACAGCTTAGGGACCGTCTACAAGATAAAACACCTTAGGGACCGTCTACAAGCTAAAACACCTTAGGGACCGTCTACAAGCTACAACACCTCTGGACTGTCTACAAGCTACAACACCTTAGGGACTGTCTACAAGATAAAACACCTTAGGGACCGTCTACAAATTACAACACCTTAGGGACCGTCTACAAGCTACAACACCTTAGGGACCGTCTACAAGCTACAACACCTTAGGGACCGTCTACAAGCTACAACACCTTAGGGGCTGTCTACAAATTACAACACCTTAGGGACCGTCTACAAGCTACAACCCTAGGGACGTCTACAAGCTACAACACTTAGGGACCGTCTACAAGCTACAACACCTTAGGGACCGTCTACAAGCTACACCCTAGGACGTCTCAAGCTAAACACCTTAGGGACCGTCTACAAGCTACAACACCTTAGGGACCGTCTACAACTACACCCTTAGGGACCGTCTACAGCTAAAACACCTTAGGGACCGTCTACAAGCTACAACACCTTAGGGACCGTCTACAAGCTACAACTCCTTAGGGACCGTCTACAAGCTAAAACACCTTAGGGACCGTCTACAAGCTACAACACCTCTGGACTGTCTACAAGCTACAACACCTTAGGGACTGTCTACAAGCTAAAACACCTTAGGGACCGTCTACAAACTACAACACCTTAGGGACCGTCTACAAGCTACAACCCTTAGGGGACGTCTACAAGCTACAACACCTTAGGGACCGTCTACAAGCTACAACACCTTAGGGACCGTCTACAAGCTACAACTCCATAGGGACTGTCTTCAAGCTACAACACCTTAGGGACCGTCTACAAGCTACAACACCTTAGGGACCGTCTACAAGCTACTACTCCTTAGCGACCGTCTACAAGCTAAAACACCTTAGGGACCGTCTACAAGCTACAACACCTTAGGGGACCGTCTACAAACTACAACACCTTAGGGACCGTCTACAAGCTACAACACCTTAGGGACGTCTACAAATACAACACCTTAGGGACCGTCTACAAGCTACAACACCTTAGGGACCGTCTACAAGCTACAACACCTTAGGGACCGTCTACAAGCTACAACCCTTAGGGACCGTCTACAAGCTACAACACCTTAGGGACCGTCTACAAGCTACAACACCTTAGGGACCGTCTACAAGCTACAACTCCTTAGGGACCGTCTACAAGCTACAACACCTTAGGGACCGTCTACAAGCTACAACACCTTAGGGACCGTCTACAAGCTACAACACCTTAGGGACCGTCTACAAGCTACAACACCTTAGGGACCGTCTACAAGCTACAACACCTTAGGGACCGTCTACAAACTACAACACCTTAGGGACCGTCTACAAGCTACAACACCTTAGGGACCGTCTACAAATTACAACACCTTAGGGACCGTCTACAAGATAAAACACCTTAGGGACCGTCTACAAGCTACAACACCTTAGGGACCGTCTACAAGATAAACACCTTAGGGACCGTCTACAAAGCTACAACACCTTGGGACCGTCTACAAACTACAACACCTTAGGGACCGTCTACAAGCTACAACACCTTAGGGACGTCTACAAGCTACAACACCTTAGGGACCGTCTACAAGCTACAACACCTTAGGGACCGTCTACAAGCTACAACACCTTAGGGACCGTCTACAAGCTACAACACCTTAGGGACCGTCTACAAGCTACAAACACCTTAGGGACCGTCTACAAGCTACAACACCTTAGGGACCGTCTACAAGCTACAACACCTTAGGGACCGTCTACAAGCTACAACACCTTAGGGACTGTCTACAAGATAAACACCTTAGGGACCGTCTACAAATTACAACACCTTAGGGACCGTCTACAAGCTACAAACACCTTAGGGACCGTCTACAAGCTACAACTCCATAGGGACTGTCTTCAAGCTACAACACCTTAGGGACCATCTACAAATTACAACACCTTAGGGACCGTCTACAAGCTACAACTCCATAGGGACTGTCTTCAAGCTACAACACCTTAGGGACCTGGCTCCAGCTCCTCTCCCTCTCCATCTATCTATGAGATCATTCCTCTCCTATCACTCTACCCACTCCCTTAATATAAGACGTTCTATCTCTCCTGTCAAATCTAATACATCTATCTAATTTTGAGGTTTTCTATCTCCTGTCATATCTAATATATCTATCTAAATTTTGGAAATTCTATCATTCTATCCCTCTAATTCTATCCGCTCTATCTCCTTGCATTCTTGCAAGAAACCTGTTTTTTGGAACGATATATTTCAAACTTGTCTTTTGGAACCTGATATTAACAGATTACTGGTATCTGTTTTGGATTCATGGGTTGATTGGAACCTGATCATTCTGTTTTATGGTTCTGTGAGTTTCTCTGCTCACACTTTTTCTACCTCTCCTGTCTCTCTCTCACACACATTTGATTTGGCCTTTTCAATTGGCAAAAACCTTATTATTGTATTTTGAATTGTCCATATTGTATCAATATTCTATTTGGTAACAGTAAAGTATTTTTAGTTCATTAAATTTAAATTAATTGAAAAGACACATACATAACACACATTTTGTTGAGCTTTTTATCACAAACATTGGACTGTAAAAACTAATTCAAAATTAAATCTGGTACATTTCCAGATATATAAGTTGCTGTTATAAAGTGTATCATTGAAGAAAACTGTCTCTTGTTAATGTACATAACAATACATTGAAATCCAAATCTATATATATATATACAAGAAAAAAACTAGTTGTTCCTGGACCGTGTTGCTGTGGAGCTCTGTACCAAAAGGTTTGTTCTGACTGCAAATATCTTCACACCAGAGTACACATAATCAGTTTTTGTTTGTACAAGTGTAAAAGTAATTACACTACATACATTGTATTATTTGTCTCTGATTCACATATTTGTACCTCGTCTATAGATCCACCCACATTGTTGGCATCAACACCTTTTGTACGTGCTTTATTGTTGGTTAAACCTTTGTAAAGTGAAATAAATAAACCAACTGTAAGGAGAAACTGCATTCTTTACATATATTAAAATAAATCTTTGAATATATTAAGGTTGAAAAAAATTAATCTGGCATTTACAAAACCATAAATATACAAATACCAAAGTTATTCTTAGAAAAGCACAGTATTTGAACATCCGTACAGATTTCTTGATAGTGCCTTAAAATACTAAATAAACCCTATTCCTGTCCTATTGGTTTTCAATTTGCTGAAGATATAGAAACTTAAGTACCGCTGAAATACAGTATATCCATATATAATTTGTGTGATACGTCAACTTTAGTTTTACTTCTAAATATCTATAATATCTTTACAGACTTGAAAAGATTTTGTGGGAAAACATTTATTTCACCACTTACTGTTTTGCTTTAAAATAAATATAAATAGAATATTTTTGAGATCTAAATTGCCATTACTAAGAGCAGATACTGCTTTAATCTACTTTCTTATCTTAAGTTAATATATTTCGATTCATATTGTGTTTATTATCTTGATTGTCTACAATAAAAATAAAACAAGATTTGTGGTTTTGGATCATAATGCCGAGTAAGAGGTCACTAGCTCAAAGTCTGCGCCGGGAGAGGTCAAAGGAGGTTCAGGGTACAACAGGTGAACAGGTAGAATGTGTTGGTCCTCAGAGCTGTGGAGAGGTGAAGATGGCTGCAGCGTCTCGTGATGATGAAAGTGTGACACAGGGAAGTCAGTGCGTCGCACCAAAGGTTTCTGCTGATGAGAGAGGATGTCACAGCGATGGTCACCGCAGTTGTCACCTATTGTGTCACCCCAGTAAAAGTCAGAGGTCAAAGTGATGAGCCAGGTGTACCACAGGTATCTTATGCTGACATGGTAAAGAAAAGATGTGTGGCAGTTTCTCCTGAAGCTAACCAGGTAAACCACAGAGGTCAAAGTGATGTGTCACCACAGGCATCTTATGCTAATGTAAAGAGTGGACACCCTCGGTGTGTAGCAGGCCCTTCTCATGCAGACTATGTAAATCCGGCAGGTCAGCCTTCTGTAAGACACGTCCGTGCATCCCGTAGCCAGGCTTCTGTTAAATATGGTAAAAACAGAAATAAGCAGTGTACCTGCAACTCACTAACATTTCTGGCGTTCCTTCACGAGAATGAAAACATCACCAGAGCAGATCTTGACCTTGTTTTGGATAAAGGTAATGCAATGTATAAAGAGGTCCGAAAAAGAGTTAATCACATCTATCTGACTACTGACGAGCTCCCTCACGAAGTACCTGCACGCACGCATACACATTATGTGGACATGGAACAACTGTCTAGATATGGCACATTAGGAGAACCGTTACCTGGAGCTCTAGACAGTTTTCTGGACCTAGAGGCCGGACTCAGCTGCTTGCTTTCTGATGTCCAGTATGGATTGCTCCTGATGAGAGTATTATGTATTGCCGTATTCAGAACAAAGTCCGGCAGATACGGTTTCTTTGATCCACACTCCAGAACAGCCAAAGGGTTGCCCCTCCACCCTGGTTCTCACACTCCTGGTACTGCTGTCATGCTGACATTCACACATCTTAGTGATATGATTGATCGGCTCCTTAAGTATCACAGAATGTTGGGAACACAGCCCTCCTGTAACTATGAGTTGAAGCCTGTGGAGTTTTACAATGTGAATACTGCCATCCTGAATACTGCTATCTCAGACAGAGACAGTCAGCCTACAACTCACACTGCTGCTGTAACAACTGCTCTTCAAAAGGAGACAAGCCTGAGTGCACACATCGGTGACAAATCTGTACATGAAGTATTCACTCCTATGGAAACTGAACCAGAAATATCCAGCCAGATCATTTCGAACTGTGTCGCATCACATGATGCTGCGCTGAATAATTCAAACTCAACTATTTCAAAGGTAAACACTGATGCAACAGATGTCTCTGATAACATATTACAGGGAGAGTCCACAAACCTCACGTCTGTATCTTCTGTGAAACATAAAGAGGTTCATGTCATTTTTCCTGATGATATCCAAAGTGAACCAGAACCATCATCTAAATTCAGTGTGAATTCTGCAACTGAGAGTAAGTCAAACTTGAGTGCTCCATTGATAAATACTGTGGCCAGTGATGACGTCTCGCGTAAACTGAAAAAACGTAATAAACAGCAAAGGAGAAAAATTAAGAGGAGACTATTGCTCTCTGAAAAGGTATCGCAAAGAAAGGAGAATCAGAAAAGGAAAGAAAGGAAAATGTATGCTTCAAATGAAACATATAAAGCAAAGAAAACATGTTACTCAAGCAGTAAATATTCTGATGAAACAGTCAAACAAAGAAAAAGTCAGTGTGCTAACTACCGCTATCAAAACAATCCTGAAATACAAAAAAAAAGACAAAGATATATAACGACCCGACAAAACCCAGAGTTTCGAATGAAACAAAGAGAAAGAATGAACAGTTCATACAGAGAAAACCCTGAGTTTAGAATAAGAAAAAGACAAAGAATGACAACGTTTTACAGAAACGATGTTGACTTCAGAGTGAAGCAGCGATCTTTTATGCGATCTTATATGAATCAGCGTTATGCAAATGACAAAGCTTTCAGAGATAGACACAGACAACTAATGAGACAAAGAATGCGAGAACAATTTAAGAACAACCTTCCGTTTAGAAGTCTGGTTAAAATGAGATGTGCAAATAAAATAAAAAAGAAATACAGATGGATAAATCGACAAACATGTGAGAGTGAAAATGATAACTCTTTAATCAAAGAGGCCATATCTCTTTTCAGATCTAATATAAAGGAAGGTCCCACCTATGTCTGCACTGTCTGCCATAAAGCCTCGTTTCCAAACCAAGTCCGCCCCTGCACAAGGTCAAATTATGTCAAAAATCCACATATAGTTGCAGCGTGCTTGACAGGGAAGTATGTGCATGTTTGCGATGAAGGCTGTGAACACTGCAAGGTGCCTGATGAGAGAAGAAGTGAGTGGATTTGTTACACCTGTCATGATCATCTTAAAGATGGAGCTATGCCAGCTCTCGCTGTAGCCAACAACTTAATGCTTGCTGACATCCCACCTGAACTGTCAGATCTCAACATATTGGAAAGGCATCTCGCATCCAGATGTATAGCATTTGCCAAGATTATTCCTCTTCCTAAAGGCCGCCAGAGACTAATAAGAGGAAATGTTGTGTGTGTCCCGTCTGAGGTACAGGAAACCGTAGAAGCATTACCCAGACTGAGAAGTGAGTCTCAGGTGATGAGAGTAAAACTGAAGAGACGATTGTGTTATAAGGGTCACCAACTTTTTCAGACAGTAACATGGTCTAAACTCATGCGTGCACTGCATAAACTCAAAGAGATCCATCCACAGTATGAGGACATAACGATCAGAGATGAGGCTGAGTTATGTGATCCAACACTTCCTGATGAGGATGATGAAGATGATGATGTGGATGCTACAATGAAGGAAGATGATTTTGATGAAACTGATTTAATGGAAATTGACAGGTGTGAGAGTAATGCACTGTGTGAGGCAGAAAATGAGCCTGAAAATGAACAGGATATAGACATGTTGTCATGTGATGGTGAACAACCAAATGAGCAGAGAGATGACGACGAACATGGTGACATGCCAAACGGTGGTTTCGCTCTGGAATCATGCCTTCAGCCTTGTGACGTGGCAGAGGAAATTTTATGTTTCAGCGAAGGAATCTATTCTGTTGCACCTGCCGAAAAAAATAATCCTGTCAGCTTTTTCAAAACACCTAAACTGGAGGCCATGGCTTTCCCTGTACAGTTTCCGACTGGTCAGAACACACTGGATGAAGAGAGACCTCTTAAATTAACACCCAGTAAATATTTCAAAGCAAGGCTTTTTGGTGTTGATGATCGTTTCGCCAGAGACACAAACTTCTTGTTCTTTGCACAGTTTGTGACAGAAATGCATTTGGCAACATCGAGTATGACAATACAGCTAAGGAAAGGTAAACCGTTTACGAGAGATGGAAGAAATATTACCTCGGGAATGTTGCAAGATAAACGTGAGGTGGAGAGACTGGTGCGAAACAAAGACGCTGTGAGGTTTATGCAACCTTTAAGGGGAACTCCAGCCTATTGGGAGAAAACTACAAGAGATCTTTTTGCCATGATCAGACAGTTGGGAACTCCTACATTCTTCTGTACGTTTTCTGCAGCTGAAATGCGATGGCCTGAGGTTATCGAGGCAATAAAAAGGCAGCAAGGTGAAGATGTCGATTTTGAAGGGCTTGACTGGTCAGCTAAGTGTGACATACTGCGAAGCAATCCTGTGACAGCAATGCGCATGTTTGATAAGCGTGTTGAGGCATTATTCAGGGATTTGCTCTTATCTCCTGCAGAGCCCCTAGGCAGAGTCGTTGACTTCTTTTACCGAGTTGAGTTTCAGCATCGCGGAAGTCCACACATACACTGTCTCATTTGGGTTGATGGTGCTCCTGTTTTTGACGAAGACGACGATCAGACTGTGTTAGATTTTGTGTCCAAATACATCACAGCTCAGCTGCCTGACCCACATACACAACCTGATCTGTACAAGAAAGTCACAGAAGTGCAGACACACAGCAAAAATCATTCAAGGACATGTTTCAGAAGTGTCAACTCGGGATGCAGATTCGGTTTTCCTAAACCACCCGTCAGAAACACAGTGATAACGAGACCTGGTGAGTGCATCGATCCAGTGGAAGTGGAAAAAGCAAAGCAAAAACTCCAACCACTTAACTTGCTTTTGAATGAACCTGAAACGGCCTCTCTGAGTTTGCAGCAGCTCCTAGCTCAATGCAATCTGACATACAGTGAGTACGAACAATGCCTTAACATGGTGAATAAATCCAGTGCAGTCATTCTGAAGCGTGACCCCAAGGACTGCTGGGTAAATGGATATAATCCACATCTACTTGAAGCCTGGAATGCCAACATTGATGTCAGTTATATTCTCAACGCATATTCGTGCATCATATATCTGACCAGCTACATTACCAAAAAAGAATCTGGACTCTCTGAGTACCTCAAAACAGTCATCGAAAACTCCAACAGAGACAACGTCAATGAATGTGATGAAATGAGGGAAATAATGCAGGCGTATTCCAAAAAAAGAGAGGTTAGCGCTCAGGAATGTGTGAGTCGTGCATGTGGAATTAACATGAAGAAGTGTTCACGTGGTGTCGTATTCATACCGACAGATGACAACGCAGTGAAAATGAGTCGTCCACTCTCGTCCCTGGAAAACACAACACCTGAATGTTCAGATGTGTGGATGACGTCTTTGACTGACAAGTACAAAGCCAGACCTGAAACACTGGAGTTTGAGGAGATGTGTTTGGCTGATTTTGCAGCTACTTGCAGAATTGTCTATGGCAAACAGACGAAAGGTAAAAATGTTTTGCCCCTCCTGAATGAGATGGGATTTGTGCAAAGGCGGAAAGACGATAAGCCTGCTATCATCAGATTTTACCGCGCATCCAAGGAAAAATATCCTGAGAAGTTTTACGGCACGTTACTGAAACTGTACGTTCCCTACCGATCAGAGCAGGAACTGAAAAGACCGTATTACCCCACATATGAGTCGTTTTACAGTAATGGATGTGTGCAACTACCAGGTTGTGATCATCTGGAGAGTGTCCAACACATTGTGAAACGAAACAGAGACAAATATGAGAAAAACAGTGACGAGATTGAGAATGCTGTTGAGGAGTTTGAGCAGAACAGAGGTGTGATTGATGAATGGTGTAATCTGGCGCCAGAATCGGAAGTTGTGAGGTTGGAGTGTATTGAAGAGCTGGAGGCAAGAGAGCCAGATTGTGAAAATGAACAAGATAATGTCCCGGAATACAGTAATCAGGCTAATGCTGCAACAGAAATCAGAGCCATCAGAGAGCCCCCTGCATTTGATCCCATACTGTTACGCCAAATGTATCAGAATCTGAACCAGAGACAAGCCTGTGTGTTCTATGCAGTAAGAGAGTGGTGCGTAAAGCGAATCTGTGGCCTAAATCCGCAGCAGTTCTTCTTTTACATCAATGGTGGCGCTGGAACAGGAAAGTCACATTTAATCAAATGCATCTACTCTGAGGCATCTAAGATACTGTGCAAACTGCCGAGACGCGCTGAGGAGGCCGACATATCAAACCCAACTGTCCTGTTGACCGCATTCACTGGAACTGCAGCCTTCAACATATCAGGCTCCACACTGCACTCATTACTCAAACTTCCGAGAAGCCTAAAACCTCCATTTCAAGGCCTTGGTAACAATTTGGATGAAGTCAGATCTGAACTTTTAAATGCTGAAATTCTCATCATTGATGAAGTGTCCATGGTTTCAAAGCCCCTTTTTGCCTACGTTGATGTGAGACTCAAACAGATCATAGGCAGTCAGAGACCATTCGGAGGAATGTCGGTAATAGCTGTTGGAGATTTTTTTCAGCTTCCACCAGTGCGACAGTCCAAGGCTCTCTGCGTGTATGACCCATGTGAGATTGACCTGTGGCAGGAACACTTTCAGATGATCACTCTGACTGAGATTATGCGTCAGAAGGATGATGTTGCCTTTGCAGAGATGTTGAACAGGATCCGTGTGAAAGAAAAGTCAGAGGAGTTGTCCGAGGCAGACAGAGCTTTGTTGTCACAGGCCGTCACCGAACCAGAACTGTGTCCAACTGATGTGCTACACATTTTTGCAACTAATAAACAAGTTGATTCACACAACTCTGCAATGTTAGCTCTGCTCCATTCTCACATCACCAAGATTGATGCAGATGACTACAAAAAGGATCCACAGACGGGCAGAATGGCACGACAAGCCAAACCATTTAAAGGAAACAGAAATGAGTTACCAGATACGCTAAACGTAGCTGAAGGTGTTAGAGTCATGCTCACCAGAAACATAGACGTGTCTCAAGGATTGGTGAATGGATCTTTCGCTACGCTAGTCAGGGTAATATCCTCTGAACAAAATGGTGTCGCACATGTCACTATGCTCGGGCTCAAGATGGATGATGAAACAGCTGGAAGGAATTATCGTAACAGAGCACCAGGAGGACCAGACGATCTAGTGTACATCGACAGAGCAGAGGAGAAAATGAAACAGAAAGGAGTGGTACGCAGACAGTTTCCTGTTAAACTGGCCTTTGCTTGTACGATTCATAAGGTTCAAGGTATGACAAGGACATCAGCTGTAGTGTCACTGAAACACATTTTTGAACCTGGCATGGCTTACGTAGCTGTCAGCAGAGTGACCTCTCTCAGCGGACTGCACATTCTGGATATGGACGAGAGTAAAATATATGCCAACCCACAAATCACTGGAGCCCTACAGACCATGAGACAAGTCAATTTGGATGACATGATGCCTCTTCTCAAAATCTCACAGGCTGTGAACGGACATGACACTCTGACCATTGTTCACCATGAACTGTGTCTAGCAGATGTTTTGTGTCTCACAGAAACTCACCTACAAGGCTCCTTTGTTGCAGACAGTCTCCATTTAGAGGGCTACACTATGTTCAAACCAACAGACACCTGTCCTACACAAATGTTCCACAGATGGCCAACAAACGTGGTGGTGGCGTTGCAGTTTATGTGAAAGAGCACATTCAAGTACGTGAAAAACAGTACATACATAATGTCACTGACCTTGAGTTTTTGGCTCTGAAGGTTGAAGCCCCAGTGAGTGCTTTGATTGCAGCTGTGTACAGACCTCCGGACTACAGTGTGACATCGTTTCTGTCAAACCTGGGAAGCCTGTTGGACTCATTGGAGGTCATGGATTGCCACCCTATCATTGTCTGTGGGGATTCCAACGAGAATCACTTATCCAACGCAAGTAAGCCAATCCTTGAGCTGTTTCAGTCCCGGGGATATGTTCAAGTCATCACTGCTGCCACCACAGATAAGAACACACTTCTGGACCTCATTTTCATCTCTAAACCGCAGCATTGTCTCCACTCTGGTGTGATGAGAACGTATTACAGTTATCATAATCCTGTATACTGTGTCATGTCCTTTAACAGTCCATAAAGATGGCAGCAAAGAAACAAAGGTCTGTACCTAATACCAAAAGTGATAACAGTTTGATTTAAAAAAACTAAATTAATGAAATCTGCAATGATAAAATACATTATGGTCTAATAATTTAAAGGTGTCTTATTTGCAGCTGTACCAGATGTCAAAAATCCACTGAGCATTATGTTGTGTTTTTTTTAGGATACCTCATTGTTGTTGGTCTCATTTTGTTTGGTAATGTTAAGTTTTTGCAGTATTGGATAATGTGATTGGTCATAATTGTTTCAGGTAACCATATTATTATGAGATATATTTACAAGATATATTGGGCTGTACATCCCAAGTAACAGCCCTAAACATTCAGCAGCTGTGTACAGCATTGTACACAGCTGCTATCATTTACGCTAGCAGAAATACATCAGAAAGTACGTGTTCTATATGTAACACGCACTTTCTGGTGTATTGGTACCTACCAGCTGAAACCCCACATTTACATGCCACCCAATTTCAGGGTGGGTGGCTGTTATAGAGTATAACTCATTACGTTTACTTTCCCCTGGACGAGAGACTGTGAGGACACCGCCAGCTATGGCCTCACCTCCTTCATCACTGTGAAGAACGACAACAACCAACAACAGATGTTGCAGCAGCAGCAGCTTAACTGTCCATCAACAATGGACAGACAATGTTAAGACACCTTAACCTTCATGCTAGTCCCAGTCATTCTTCCAAGCAGAGGATGAGATAACACCTGTGTGCCTTTGCTTCACATTCTCTCTGGCTCTAAAAACTGAAAAAATGGACCACCACTGCCTGCTTTCCACCTGACAGCGCTGAAGAGTCTTCACAACAGAAGGTAATGATTCTAATTTCATATGTGCTTTCTATATTGCTTTAATTGTGTCTTTATTCCTGTATTCACTTTGTAATAACGCAGCAATTTTGCAACACCGTTGTTACAGCTAGCAGTACATTGTCATTTAAATGAACTTTTTGCTGCAGGTCTGCCTCTGCTGTGATCACTCCACTTCACACAGTGGAGACAATCAGGACTTTAAAGAAGGCTAAACATGACAAGAAGCTGAACCCCATGCAGCCTTCCTAAACTACTCTGTGTAAAATTGCACTGTACAGAAATGTTGTATTGCCCTGCAGCAGTGTTCAAGGTATTTAATTATTGTGTATTATGTAACTTTTGAACATGTTTTTTGCATAGTCTGCAGTTTATTACAACAACTTTCTATTTTCTCTTGTCAGGATCTGCTTCATTCTCCTACGTCCACAGCTTTGCATCCAATGCTGTGCACAGTTCAGTAGAGCCTAACTACTGTTGACGTTTGGTGAGTGATCAGGTGAACTGATGCGGGGAACCAAATTTACGCTGTCACAGAGACAGCTCCTCCTCAGTGCAGCATTACAATTCGCCCTAAACAAGTTGTAAAGGTAACTATTATTTTTATTAACTTAGGACAAATTCCCTTTTTGTCCAAAGAACTAACAAAAACACTGTTGGCATTACTTTTCCATCTATAAGGCCTCTGCTCCTCAACGTCACAAAAGTGATGCTGTCCTCGCACCAAAGACTGGCCAGATACCTGAAAGCAGCAGTTCCACAGCCCCTGGATCATCAAAGGTCACAATGTTACAGCCCCTTACATCTTCACAATTACACTGTGCTCTGTTAAGAGTTTTGCTTTGTGCCAACAATGGACAGATTCAACAATTAGCAACTTACACTGCTGACTCATGGACACTATGACTGTAGGACACCAATTTATTTTGTTACATTGATAATTGATATATACCTTGTCTAATTCGAACAATGTAATCTTATTTTGTATTTCATCACAATATATTTTATTAATTTATTTTTCATGTCATCCTTTCCTTTTCCTTCTTTCTCTGTTTTCTTGGAAGACACAACAGATTAAAAAAAAAAAATATATATATATATATATATATATATATATATATATATATATATATATATACACAGAAGGAAAAGGAAAGGACGACATGGAATATATATTACAAAAATTATAATTATTAGTGTGGGGTTTGAGCTGGCAGGCGTGTTAAAGGATTTTCACATGTAAACTGGGCCTTGGGCTAATCTAAACCCTACTGAAAAGGTGTCACAATGTTTAAATTTAAGATGGTGTAATCAAAGCTGAACGTTTTGTCTTCAGAATGCCCAAAACACATGACTTGGTTAAATAAGCCTTGTCAAAAGAACTAGTCAAGAACTAACGTCAAGAAGTAATGTCTTCAATCATGTCAGAAGACAATCAAGTGACTCTAACCCTATCTTCCTTCAAAGTCAAAGATAACCCTGCATTATTTTGAGGCTAAATGTCGGGATACATTATTTGGGGTTTTAGCCTTCAGTCTAACCATGTGAAAAGCCTTTATTTGTAGGGTTGAACAATATTGTAAACCATTGAAACATACTCTACTGACCTACCTTCCTCTCTCAACAGTATGACACCAATACTTTTTTAGTTATTTTTATTATTTATCTCCACCTTATATTATTTATACATTTTATGCTTATGTTTCTGTTTCAGGACAATTCATATCTTTTATTTTAATTATTATTTTTTTAATTCACCTTTCTGTTTTCCCTCTATCTGTTTTCTAACAGATATATGCCAGTTGAAGGGGGAAACTTTTCAGTTACTTTAGTTGCTACATGCATCTGAACTAACTGAATCTGGAAGAGAGGACAGATGTAAAAAAATATATATATATATATATATATATATATATTTGTGTGGGATTTCAGTAAACTGAGCTAAATGTTGGGATAAAATGACAGCAAGTGTCAGTACAGGGCGACTGCAGCTTGAACCAAACATGGGATATTAGCCTCAGTCTAACAACCATGTAAAAAGCCTTTAATGGTAGGGCTTAGGCCGGCTGCACACTGGCTCCGTGGCCTGAGCGTGTCAGCTGCGTGGCGTGTCCGTTCCTATTTCGGCTCCCATGTTCCCAGGTTAGAGCTTACACACTGCCTGCGTGACACGCACGTCTCATGGCCACCAAAAACGTGTGCATGCTAGAAATAGGACTGCCGCCTATTTTTTATGTGACAAGCAAGCCGCCACGCAACTGACACGCAACAGAAACACCATGCTCACGCCAAGCAGGCAGAGTGAAGCCGACGTTAACAATGTTGTATATTGAAAGATACACTATGGAGCCATTTGATTTTATCACAATTGATATATTTAATTTAATTTTCAGTTAGTTTAGTTGATAGGACATAGGCCTACTGATGGGAACAATATACAGTGGTGTGAAAAAGTGTTTGTCCCCTTCCTGATTTGTTATTTTGTTTGCATGTTTGTCACACTTAGCCTAAATGTTTCAGATCATCAAAGAAATTTAAATATAAGACAAAGATAACACAAGTAAACAAAGTAAAAACATAACTTCTCAGGAGTGCCTGGCTGACCAAACCTACCCCATGACCACAGTGATGAGTCATGCAAGAGGTCACAAAAGACCCCACAACAACATCCAAAGAACTGCAGGCCTGACTTGCCTCAGTTAAGGTCAGTGTTCATGACTCCACCATAAGAAAGAGACTGGGCAACAATGGCCTGCATGGCAGAGGTCCAAGACGAAAACCATTGCTGAGCAAATTGCTGAACACTTTTGGGAAAATACTCTGTGGACTGATGAGACAACCGCATTTCAGAAAAAGAACATAATAACAGTAATGTGATGGTCTGGGGCTGTTTTGCTGCTTCAGGACCTGGAAGACTTGCTGTGATAAATGGAACCATGAATTCTGCTGTCTACCAAAAAGTACTGAAGGAGAATGTCCAGCCATCTGTTTGTGACCTCAAGCTGAAGCGAACTTGGGTTCTGCAGCAGGACAATGATCCAGAGCACACCAGCTCCAAGTCCAACTCTGAATGGCTGAAGAAAAACAAAATGAAGACTTTGGAGTGGCCTAGTCAAAGTCCTGACCTGAATCCTATTGAGATGCTGTGGCATGACCTTAACAAGGCAGTTCATGCTTGAAAACCCTTCAGTGTGGCTGAATGACAACAATTCTGCAAAGATGAGTGGGCCAAAATTCCTCCACAGCGCTGTAAAAGACTCAATGCAAGTTATTGCAAACACCTGATTGCATATGTTGCTGCTAAGGGTGGCTCAAACAGTTATTAGGTTTTTCACACAGGGCCATGTAGGTTTGGATTTTGTTTTCCCTTAATAACAACAACCTTCATTTAAAAACTGCATTTTGTGTTTATATGTGTTAACTTTGACTAATATTTAAATTTGTTTAATGATCTGAAACATTTAAGTGTGACAAACATGCAAAAAAATAAGAAATCAGGAAGGGGGGAAACACTTTTTTCCCACCACTGTATATTGTTGGGCCCTGCTTTACAAAACTAGTAGAAAAACAATTACTGTTTAGGCACTATGGATTTTGGCAAGAATTGTTTTATTGTATTCTTCTGTTATTTTTATTTATATATATTGTAAACCATTGGAACATACCCGTCGGGCACACTGGCTTCCTTTCTAAACAGTATGACAACAATTTTATTTATTTATTAATATCTAACTTATATGCCTCAGAAGTGCATGCTTATTTTTTTTTATTTTATCACAATTAATATAATTCATTTATTTTTCATATCAACCTTTCCTTTCCCTCGTGATCTGTTTTCTAACAGATAAATGACAGATGTAGACGTAGTAGAAAACAATTACTGTTTAGGCATTATGGCATTACTTTTTTTCTTTGTGTTTTTATTCATCTGTTAAAGTCAGCTATCATCTTTACAGACTGTTAGAGGGCATTTCCAAGTTTTATTCTTTGGTACTTTGTTTTTTGGAAACTCCTCTTTCTACATGCATTTGTCATTTGAAATGATAATAATAATAATAATAATAATAATAATAATAATAATAATAATAATAATTTGAAATATTATTATCAGTATGCACATTGTATCATGCTTGTTTGTATTTTAACTGCTGATATGACTTCCTGTAATTTATTACTGCTGATACTACAACTGCATTTTGAAACATATTAATTATGGTGTTAATTACTACAACAGTTTTGACCCAAAACAGTAATATAATTGAATGAAATTAAAATATATTTGTAAGCAGGTCAACTGTCTGCATCATCTGTTAAAACAGTGAGACCAATGATCTGTTTTTCACGATATCTTACAAAGATCCACACACCATTCCATTACCTTTCCATTTTCCAGATCAAGCCATTGTTTTCATGTACATAATGTCAGGACTGTTAATTAACATGTTAATTGTAACATGCAGAATATGTTTGCCCATCAAACTCCAACAGTATTACTCAATATAAAAGTTACTTTAAAGTAGGGCCGGGACTTTAACGCGTTAATTAAGATAAATTAATTACGGGACTTGACTCGAGCCTGTTAATTAATCCTAAACCTAAACTAAATTATAACTCGTTTGAAAGCCTTGTTCTTAATCTTCAACACCCAACATGGAAAACAGTACAGCCAATTATATTCGTTGTTGTTTACCGAGCACCAGGTCCATATTCTGAGTTTTTATCTGAATTCTCAGAGTTTTTATCATGCGTAGTCCTTCAATCAGACAAAGTACTTATTGTAGGTGATTTTAATATCCATGTGGACATTGAGAGCAATAGCCTTAGTACTGCTTTCAATTCACTGCTAGATTCTATTGGTTTCAGTCAGAGGGTGCATAAGGCCACGCACTGTTTTAACCACACCCTCGACCTTGTGCTAGAATATGGCATCAAAATTGACGATTTAATAGTATTTCCGCAGAATCCTTTATTATCAGACCATTTTTTAATAACTTTCGAATTCCTACTACCAGACTATACGAAATTAAATAAAAGTTTCTACACTAGATGCTTATCTGACAGTGCTATAGCTAAATTTAAGGAAGCTATTCCAACAGCACTTAACTCAATGTCATGCCTTAATATAACAGAGGACTGTTATGTTAACTCTAGTCCCTCCCAACTTGATAACTTTGTAGACGCTGCTACGGCCTGCCTACGGACTACTTTAGACTCGGTTGCTCCTCTCAAAAAGAAGATGATGAAGGAAAGGAAACTAGCACCTTGGTATAACTCCCAAACTCGCAAATTAAAACAAATCTCACGAAAACTTGAAAGTAAATGGCGTTCCACCAAACTGGAAGAATCTCGTGTGGATTGGCAAGATAGTCTAAAAAATTATAGGAGGGCCCTCAGAAATGCCAGATCAGACTATTACTCAACACTAATAGAAGAAAATAAGAACAACCCAAGGTTTCTTTTCAGCACTGTAGCCAGGCTGACAGATAGTCACAGCTCTATTGAGCCATCTATTCCTATAGCTCTGAGCAGTGATGACTTCATGACCTTTTTTAATGATAAAATTATAACAATTAGAGAAAAAATTCATCACCTTCTGCCCACAGCTTCCAACGACTCACCATTGGGCGCAGGAGGGCTAGAGAGAACGATAAGACCTGATACTTATTTAGACGGCTTTTATCCTTTAGACCTCCAACAATTAATGTTAAGGGTCTCTTCAGCTAAGCCAACTACCTGTCTCTTAGACCCCATTCCAACGAAGCTACTTAAAGAAGCACTACCCGTGGTCAACACCACATTACTAGATACGATCAATATGTCCTTATTAACGGGTCACGTACCGCAGTCTTTTAAAGTAGCTGTGATAAAACCTATTCTGAAAAAACCCACCCTCGACCCTGAGGTCTTAGCCAACTATAGACCTATATCTAACCTCCCGTTTCTCTCCAAAATCCTTGAGAAGGTAGTCGCTAATCAATTGTGTGACTTTCTGCATAGAAATAGTCTATTTGAAGACTTTCAGTCAGGATTTAGAATGCATCATAGCACAGAGACGGCACTGGTGAAAATCACTAACGACCTTCTAACTGCTGCTGACAAAGGACTTGTCTCCGTACTTGTCTTATTAGATCTTAGTGCTGCATTCGACACTATTGACCATACCATCCTCTTACAGAGACTGGAACATTTAGTTGGCATTAAAGGAATCGCACTAAGCTGGTTTAAGTCCTATTTTTCTGAGCGATCCCAATTTGTTAATATTAACGATAAACCATCCAAATACGCTAAAGTTAGCCATGGCGTTCCTCAAGGCTCAGTGCTTGGACCAATTCTATTCTCTTTATATATGCTTCCTCTAGGCAATATTATTAGGAAACACTCAATTAACTTTCACTGTTACGCAGACGACACCCAATTATATCTGTCAATCAAGCCAGACGAAAGCGTCAGTTAGCTAAACTTCAAGCGTGCATTAAAGATATAAAATCCTGGATGACCCACAATTTTCTGATGTTGAACTCAAACAAAACGGAAGTTATTGTGCTGGGACCCAAGCACCACCGAACTTCATTATCTAAATATATAGCTACCCTAGATGGTATTGCCCTGGCCTCCAGCACTACTGTCAGAAATCTAGGAGTCATTTTTGACCAGGATCTATCCTTTAACGCCCACTTAAAACAAACCTCAAGAACAGCCTTTTTCCATCTTCGTAACATTGCCAAAATCAGGAACATCCTGTCTCAAAACGATGCTGAAAAACTAGTCCATGCATTCGTAACTTCCCGGCTGGACTACTGTAATTCTTTACTATCAGGCTGCTCAAATAAGTCCCTCAAGACCCTCCAGCTGATCCAGAATGCTGCAGCACGTGTTCTGACAAGAACTAACAAAAGAGATCACATTTCTCCTGTATTAGCTTCTCTGCATTGGCTTCCTGTAAAATCCAGGATTGAATTTAAAATCCTTCTCCTGACCTACAAAGCACTAAATGGTCAAGCACCATCATACATAGAAGAGCTTTTAGTACCTTATTGTCCCACTAGAGCACTGCGCTCCCAGAACTCAGAGCTACTTGTGGTTCCTAGAGTCTCTAAAAGTAGAATCGGAGCCAGAGCCTTCAGCTACCAGGCTCCTCTCCTGTGGAACCAGCTCCCAACTTGGGTTCGGGGGGCTAACACCGTCGCCACATTTAAGAATAAACTGAAAACCATCATCTTTGATAAAGCTTATAGTTAGGGAGTGAGGAGTTGCAGCATAGTAGAGTAGAGTAGAGGGAGGCAGGAAGTACAAGCCCGTTCCGGCAGGGGAGAGTACGAGCCCGGTCCAGGGCCCCTCTCTTTAGCCTGCCTCTCTTAGTTATGCTATTATAACTCTAGACTGCTGTGGGAAGCTCCTTCCAAGGACACAATGAGCCGCTCCCTCTTCTCTCTTTTCACTTGTCTCCTTTGTGTGCATCTTAGTCCCAGAAATGCCTGTTACTAACCTAGCTCTGGGGAGTTTTCTCCCCGGAGTCCCTTTGCTTCTTCTTCACCCAGAACATCGCCTTGGAATTGGGTGGCACCTACACCGGGGTCCTGGGTGCAGCTGACGCTATGGACTTACTACACCCTGCTACGCTCTGCGTTTCCCCGCAGTGTCCGACTGCGTCCTGCCGCGTCCAACCGCGTCCACCCAGGCTGCTGTGCCACACTACACCCCGTAACGCCCTGCTGTGCCCTACTATGACATGAACTACTATGACTACCATTGTGATCACTGCTTCACTATCTTTATTATGACTATTATTGCCACCATTCACCACTCCCCCAACTGGTGCCGTCAGACACCGCCTACCAAGAGTCTGGGTCTGTCCGAGGTTTCTTCCTAACAAAAAAAAGGGAGTTTTTCCTTGCCACTGTCGCAATAGCTACTGCTAATGCTTGCTCTTGAGGCAACCACTGTAATAGTTGGGGCTTCGTAAAGTACAGAGTTTGGTCTAGACCTACTCTATCTGTAAAGTGTCTCGAGATAACTCTTGTTATGATTTGATACTATAAATAAAATTGAATTGAATTGAATTGTTAAAAAGAAACTAATATACGTACTTTAATCATTAATATATCAGGTTTACTTCATACAAACAATACTTTATAGTGATTAAAAGCAACTATTCAATATATCTACAGACTTATCCCATTAATGTACTGTGTGTTTACTTTGTAAAAATATTTGACAATATTTACAATTAACTATCCAATATATGCATCAGAGACTCTTCAGAGGGTAAATATTGGTATAATGTATAGGGGTCCATTTTAGCTTATTCAATGTGGTCTCATACTGTGTGTTAGTGTTTTAATCGCTGTCAAACTTCATCCTGGCCAGTGTCTCTTAATGCAAGTCTACTAAATTCTAGCAATAGAGTAGGACTTGTATTTAGCTTTGCAGTTATTTGAAGAGGGGTTAACAGAGGTACTGAGACAGGTAGGACCAGCCATACCCGTTTAATGCATTGAATGAGGCTGACATGAACCCTCACTGCATGGCCTCAACAACTCCACAGCAAAAACCCACAAGCAATTGTTCTCAATTATAGTTGGATCAATGTAATTATATTAGAAACTACACTACTGTAATATTTTGCAAGCATATTTATGGTAATACAAACAGTAAAACAACTTGGCAGCACACAAGCTTAAAAAGCTATAGGACTACTGCACCAAATCACCACTGGTGACAAAGATGCTGTATTTAGATCTGTCTTTGTAAAAATAAACATTCTTTCACCTAAATATTTGTGGAAACAAAGCCATAGCTTCAGTTATGGGAATGCATAAGAGACAAGAGTCAACCTAAACTACAGGCCTTGGATGTACATGATGTCTATTTTAGTCCAAGTCTGTGATATGCTCATCACTATATAATCATGTTTTGGTCTGGCAAATTAGTTGACAAAAGAATCGTGCAGCCACAGTTCACATCACATAGGCCCACAACCCTATAGGCCTACAGGATGACGATACAGTACACAGAGAGCCAGGCAGCCTACAGCCTGGGTAAGCCTACATCTTCACCATCCTAATATTTTAGGGGGCATCTGATGTTCTTGCCTCATTTCACTTCCGTGGAGGCCATGGGCCTATTTCAGATTCATGGCCCAACATCTTTTTCCATTGACTGCTTACTTTGCTGATGTCTGCGGTGATGTCTCATACTGTGTCCACTCTGGCTTTTGATGTTTGTTCCTGTCTATGTCATGCAAACAGCTCAGAGCATGAGCTTCCCTCTTATGTGGGGTAGAATGAATATTCATGCATGTCCGGTACCTTAAATGCCTCACCAAGACCTCGGTGATCTGACCACCCCTGCCTCTGAAATTACACTACAATTTCCATTGACTTGCAATGGTTACACAGGCATTGATGCACATATTGGGCAATGTGTGTTTCATTAAGGTGTAACATTAATAAGTTAAATGGATTGCCTGTGCCACAGCTATGCTACACTTTTATAAGGGGTGGAAAATCAATATTAATGCACACCAGTACCTCAAATACAGTATGTACCTGCTTGCCTAACTTGCACACCACCTAACCTAACTTGTTCCGCTAGTTCCAACCCTCATACAGTTTAATTCAACCCTGCGTTGATAGGAAAGTGTGTCCCCGCCTATGAAAGTCATGCCTACCGACAAACAGTATGGACATCTGCAACATTATGCTTATTTGAGAAATTATCTGTGATTTCATTTAAAAACTGAAGGAGTAGGCTTTTCATAAAAGGCTGTTAATCCACTTTAAAAACGTTGGAGTCTTCCAATACAAACTCCAAACTGTTTTAGGCAAGGCTCAGTGAATGTTATGAAAATAAGCAATTCAGAAATTTGGGGACGTTTTTTCTGTTTTTCCCAATTCCCCACAGTCAGAAACTAATATGCATGCGGGACAGACCTCTTTTTAATGTTTTTGGTGTACTTCAAATAGAATATGTAGCATACACGTTCTTTTCCTTATGAAGTTAAAATTGTTGTTAAAACAATTTTTCTTAATATTAAGACCCAAAGTGAGTCACAGTGTTCAACAAAATGCAAGGTCATTGTGCAGTCTACTGCTCCCTCAAATCATTTTGCCTCTCCCCACTTTCTACAGGTCAAAGGGAACAAAGAGTTTTTCATGGGCTGAGGTAATATATGGTGAATAAAGACAGGGAGGACACAGTATGAATAAAGCTTTACATTGGTGTGCAATATATTTTTTTTCAATTTAGCAATACATGCAATGTGTGAAAGACTGGGAAGGGATGCTAGTGCTCAACAGTTCAACCAAGGCTTCTAGCATCAACGTGAACATTGATAATCAGGGCGTGAAGCGATGTAAGACCTTAAAATGGTTGAAAAAACAGAAATGTAAACAGAAATGGTCTCTTTAGTCTAGGGTATGTGCTTCAGGAAAGTGCACGCAGATTCAAATAATTGAATGTTGCACAATCATTGGATGAATCATGCCGGGCAGAGACGATCTTGACCAATGATATTGTTTGACTTCATGGGGGGCTGTGCTAACGTCAAACTCATCTCGACGCAGAGACAGTGTGGATAATAATGTAACGCAGGAGTCAGGACTTTTCCACGATGATTCACATTCAGCTTTCACTTAAGGTAAAGTAATACTTTTCTTTTTATGTACATGCAGTTTCCTCACGAGATATCAACTGGACACGAGTTAAGATAACCCTTGCATACGTTTCACAATTTTAAAATGTCAGCAGGGATAACGTTAGCATTTGCCGTTTATGTGCCTTATCAAAGTGTGTCTGGCGTTAGCTAACGTTACATCAAAGCCCGTCTACGGAAAGCCGTTCCACTCCCTATTAAGCCCCATTGTACCTACTTTGGTTGCAGTTCCACCAGAGTTCCACTGGGGGTGATCACGGTCCAGTGCAAAATGAATGGGACCCTATGGAGCTAGACGGCTAAATTTGTCTCTTTCGCCTGATTGTCGTTGAGAAATCTCAGATTTGATTGTAGTTTTTGCAAGTTCAACATGGATTATAGGTCAAAAGTTGAATGAACGAGTACTTATGCCCTTTCGATTTGTTACAGGTTGAGTCGTTGTTGCCCATAACACGCTAGCATTCTGCTAATGAATGCTGATTGGTCAGTGAAGGACTGATTACGATCGGAGATCCCGCTTGACGGCATCCGAAGCAGAACCAGAATGCCAGAGTGAATATTTCGGCGTGGTCTTTAAAACATTAGCAAACCTCTTTCTAGCACGTGTATTGACAGAGAGAGCCTAATCTGTCAGCTGTGTTGTCGATGCCTCAAGAGAAAAAAGGAAGCGACTCAGAGCTTACCGTAAAGCAGAATCTCTGGCCGTATATGTGTATGACGTCATTGACATTTTAAAAGGCTTTTTAGAACAAAAAAGCCACTTTAAAAAAATCTAACACCCAGCAGTGTATATTTTCTTAGCCTCCCCTTTCAAATGCAACATTCAAATTACTAGACAAAAAATTATATTCTGAGAAAAGTGGATTTTGAGGGGTATAGCTCCAAAGAGTCCCATTCATTCTGCACTGGCCTGTGAGCGCCCCCTATATGGAACTCTGGTGGAACTGCAACCAGTTCAGAAGCCGGAAGTAACGAGAGAGTGGAACTTCTTCCCATATTAGAAATTCTTTGGTTACATTAAGACTGTCCTTATGTAACGTTAGCCTTGAATGTGAACCATGCACCAATTGTAATGTTAGCTAGCTAGCTAGCTGGCTAGCTAAATATATAACAGTTAACTAGCTACATTATATTTGTCAGTTGACTAACGCTGACGTTAATTTAGTAACGTCAACATTCCATGTTTACTAACTATGTTTACATGTTCCTATTTCCTCGTGCAAACACGGACCTGACAAAGACAGGTGGCAGTTAGCTTAGTAACGTTAACTTGCTAAGTAACGTAATGTTAGTAGTAGACAGTTTAGCAGGTCAGCTTGATTAGCTGGGTACTAACTAATACTAGTAATTAAAGAAACGTTATAACGCTCCGTTGCTCCTAACGCTAGTAGTTAACATTACTGTTAACTAACCGGTAACCCGCCGTTTAACATTACCACCTAGCTAGGTTATGCCTCAAGTTTACATAAGCTATCTCAGCTGACTAACTTTACGTTGGTTCTACTTTATGAACAGTGAACCACACGTTGTAATTAACATTTTACCCCTGCTTCATTTAAGATTTACAAGTGTAACAAGTTACAACATGACATTAAACAGAGCGTCTGCTTTGTGGACCACAACATCTTAATTTGAACGTGATCGTTATTTTCACTCATGATTCAGTGTGTCCAACTTAACATTACCATTCTGTCTTTCCAGAGAGAATATTTCCATTCTCGACAGGGAATTGAACAAACTCATAAATAGAGCAGGTAGCCTATATCTTATTTCTAAGTGTTTCTCCCTCCAGACAATTGCACTCAGTCTTTAATTAAATATGTATTTTAAGTTTAATTTTTGCTGTAAATCAAAATAAATAAATACCTGGTGGTCAATGCTGGCAAGCCTCCACAAATAAATCTATGTATACTACTGTTACAGTAATGTTCAAATCTCACCCTAATTCTTTAATCCTTGTTTAGGCAAGATGGAAGAAAGGAGGATACCAAGATAAGAAGATCAAGAAGATAAAGAAAGCTAAAGTAAATAGATGTTCACCCTACAGTATCACACATTATCATCTGTACCTTACCACATCTTTCTCACCCATGTTATGGCTCTCATTCTGTGTTCAGTTTGACAAGGATCAATAGACCAGACAGCTCTCCCACAGCCAGCCTGAGAACCTGCTTTACGGTCTGAATAGCCTGGGTGAAGTTGAAGACTCGTGCATCAGATGGCTGAGAAAAGGATAGCCCAGAGCAAGAGGGAGCCCAGCAGAGGCTAAGAAGGAGGCAGCAAAGGAGTTCACAAACCCACATACAGCTAATGGAGGTACCGAATGACAGGTCCATTTCAGAAAGCAGGTTTAGTGAAAACTCTGAGTTTGTTAACCCTGAGATGAGGGTAACTCTGGGTTTTCCGTTTCAGAAAGAGAGGTAACTTAACCTCGGACTCTGTGAACCTAACCTGGTCGGGAACAGGTTTTCTTCTTTCAGTCTCCTCCCTCTGACACAGCTCTCTTTCATTTCATCATTCATAATTGCAGTCTGTATCAGGCGCATTTTAGCGCAGTTTGTTATCGGCATGAATAAAAAAACAGGGTTGGTTTATTAACCATGTTAGGCAGACTATGAAACTTTTTTTTCTCAAAACATGCAATGTCCTTTTGTCGACAATCCCGGTGATGTAGAAGCTGTATTACTTTGCAGGGAGTTAAACATACGTCAGGAGATGATATTGAGGCCCCGGCGCATTTTAATTTCCAGATAAATACCTATTTGAGCGGTATGGTTTTTCTTCCCAGTCTATCAGTTATGTAGCCTACATAACCTTTTCCGTCCTCATATCACTAACGTCACCCATCGTGGACATGCTCTACATCCCAGCACATTATTTGTGTCTCATTACATTTTTTTGCAAACAACAGTTTTCTTTACAACATTGGTGATGCGGAGCATATTAGTAAAGCTACTGTAGCAAAGCGCCGTCAGAAGAGTGGGACTTGCTCTGAAACGTTTTTTAAACGTTTGTGTAGTGTTCCCTGGACACAAACCAGTCAGAGCCATTAGAAAGGAGTTCCCCAGTATTGCAGGTGAATGATGTAAACCCTTTGAAATAAAAGATTATGAATTATAATTCTGTTAATGATGGTGCTGCAGCCTCAGAATGGGATTAGTAGGCCTAGGACTTTTATAAATTATAGGTTCAATACCATTTCACCAGTAATATTATACTTATGATTAAATATGATATACACTATATTGGAACTAACGCATTTACTCTAGCAGCAATTTTCTCCCACGCAAATTCTCTCTTTTAAAGCAGCCGCTGTGTTGCTTTTTTAACTAAATACATGTTCAAACTCGCTGTATGGGCAGTATTTCTGCCCACCAGTTTGTTTGTGGTTGTTACCATGGTGAATCGTAGTATCATGGCTCCATTCATGCTGCCTGAAACTGAAAACTCAGAGTTTCCATCTCAGGGTAAATCAACTCAGATATCAGGGTTACACTCAGAGTTTGTTAAACCTCCTTCCTGAAACGGACCCCTGCATTGTTAACGGTTGCTTTACCTGGTCTGTGCTTGTAAATAAAAACGAACCGGACGTGGATTTGTAACATAGTTCATGGGTGTGATTCTTCCGGATAATTCCGGAAATCCGGCTTTTCCGACCTGAAAAAGAAACTCTCGTAAATCATGGAAATCCGCCTTTTTTTTTTTGGGGGGGGGGGGGGGGGGTCGCAAGGCACGGGTCGGGGGTATTGGTAAACATAATGACCGGTCACTGCTGTCAACGTTTTTTGTGACTCTGACTCATGTCTTCATATCACTCCGCAAGTGGTCCATTAATTTGTCACGATGTAACTTCATTTAAAGCAGAGCTCCACCAAAGAGCCTGCAATCGTTGCGGAAGGTTATTTGAATAAGAATTTTGGACGTGTGGGGGCGAACTATCTTCTTAGCTGAAGCCGACAACGGGACAATATTTTTATTTTATGTTGGCAATGCAAGCTGAAGCGACGTAGCAGATGACGTTGAGAAGTTGCAGTGAGGAATATTTTAGGAGCACCATTTTCGGCAGTGCAGAAAGGTAGTGGCCCACACTAACTTAGTGTTGAGCCGTGAAACATGGCTAAAAGAGCTCTATAGCGAAAAGATGTGCTGGGCGAGCCGTCAGTTGGTGGAAGCTAACAGAAGCTTGCTGGCGTAAACTGACAGCTGACCAACGCTACCAAGTGGTCGGCGGAGACAGGGAGTACATGTATTTGAAAGAGTCCAGCAGTTGTGGTAGACGAAGGTCCAGTCGGGAGTTTGGATGGAGAGTCCACTGAAGTCCACTGTGGTCTGAAGGGCTAATCCTCGCTAGATCACTAGCTAGTCGTAAGTTGACAGCTAACGTTAGCCAGCTGAAGCTAACAGTCGATCGATGGTGAGTAACGTACATTACACAGGCTGGCAGCAGCACAGAGTCCAGAGTTGATAATGACCAACACCTAATCTTAAACTTAGGGTACTTAATTTACTACGACCCGATCAGAGGTTACTTAAATTGGGACGTTCAGTCAAAATCAAGCACGTCACCTTCAAACGGGATCTCTGTTTGCAGGGTTCAGGCTGGACCCTCCCGGTGATCATGCTGCTCTGGGGGACTGGCTGTACAGTGAGAAGCCGCTGCTGACGGGCGCAGAGCTCTACCGGTGTTATAGCCCTACTGGTTTCCACACTAACTGGTTTCCGTATGTTGTGTTTACCTAACAGCTGCCGATGTGGTCCGCCTCTGTCACCAGATTCGTCACACAATCACAAACATATTACTGGTGATTTTCAAATCGTTTCCCAGATGTACTGTCGCGAAAATGTTTGTCTAAGTAAGCACCACATCACAGCCACCTACAAAAAAAAAAAAGATCTAAAAACAATATAATAATTTTAGTTCGGGTCGAGCTGGTTTCGATCTTGTGACATAAATATAATAGCTAACACCTGAGTCCGTAGCTCTACGCAGTGAGCTATTAAAGCTCGATATCAAGCCGCTTCTGAAATCTAACTCCGACACAGCAAAGTAGCTATTGATATTTTTTAATGAGCTTATTCATCTTTAGTGATATGAGTTTCTCTCTGGGTTTAACCAAGTGTGCCCCTTGTGGACTAAATAAAACACCAGCGTATACAACATGGAAGCCACTTCCAAAAACTAATATAGGCTACATAATGTGATTGTGGACATTCAGCTATAGCCTACATTTAAAAAGTGTTGATAGAGAAATCACAACAGATATGTCGGGTATTTTTCTAAGATATGCCGAAGGGAGGCTACAATATTACAATAGACGCGACGAAATGATATAGGCCTATTATTGTTTCAGATCAACCCAAAACAAAATTTTGCTTTGATGTTAGCAATCACTGTGAGGCGATTAAGGCATATACAGATCAACTTTCTTTTTCACTTTTCTTGCAATTGTACTGATTCGTTATGAATGCGTTTTTGGAAGTGGCTTGTAATAATTAAGGCTATGAATGTGGTGTTTCTCATGTTGTAATATGCTGGTGTTATATTTAGTCCACAAGGGGCGCACTTGGTTAAACCCAGAGAGAAACTCATATCACTAAAGATGAATAAGCTCATTAAAAAATATCAATAGCTACTTTGCTGTGTCGGAGTTAGATTTCAGAACAACTTTACATCAGTTTGGATGGAACGATTCGATTAGAGACACATTACAATGGTTGGTTAATTCGCAGCCAAACTCAAGTAGGTTAACACTGTATTACAAGCCGTTGTTTTGCAAATTCTGAGGTATATATTACTATATCCCATAGCCTACCATATAGGTTACACAAAAGGAGAGACAGTGACTGTAAATCATGAAGACCATGTATTCAAACTGAGTCGTGTAGTACCACTTTTCTGTGACTCGGTGGTAACACTTGTGTATATCGACAATATTAGACCACGAGTTATCGTTACTGTTAAAAAATATGTATCAGTCACAACGTGTAGCTTAGTAAGTGGCTGTGATGAAGTAGTAGTAGTCCATATGGCCGTAGATGCGAGGAAAGAAACGTGGAAACTATCATGGGGCATTTCCTCAACTAAGCCCAGGTAACCAGTTGTTTTAGATCAGCTCAAAACAAAGTGTTACCTGGTTGCTGACGTAGTTGATAAATATGTGACTGGAAGCGGCTTGATATAGAGCTTTGATTGCTCACTGCGTAGAGCTACGGACTCAGGTGTTAGCTATTATATTTATGTCACAAGATCGAAACCAGCTCAACCCGAACTAAAATTATTATATTGTTTTTAGATCTTTTTTTTTTTTTTTTGTAGGTGGCTGTGATGTGGTGCTTACTTAGACAAACATTTTCGCGACAGTAGATCTGGGAAACGATTTGAAAATCGCCAGTAATATGTTTGTGTTTGTGTGACGAATCTGGTGACAGAGGCGGACCACATCGGCAGCTGTTAGGTAAACACAACATACGGAAACCAGTTAGTGTGGAAACCAGTAGGGCTATAACACCGGAACTCCGACTGCTGTCTGTCCGCGAGGCCGTCTGACGGCATCAGTATTAAATTGAGACAGTTTTATTAGCGGTTAAAAACGTCTCGCGTTAAATAGTAGTCTAATTCGGTACAATTGGTTTTAACGCCTGATGCAAAGTGTAGGCCTATAGGAGTACACATGAAAACCCTGAACAAGCAGCGTCGCTCTGCTCCGTCTTTCAGCTGTGCCCCATTCACGTAGTAGTTTTACACTATGTAGGTTAAACTCTGCATTAATCCGCGGTTCACATGTATGAACTGTGGTGGTCCGTTACACTGTAGGCTATATTCAACATCACTGATTAAATAGTCAATCCTACAAACAACTGGACTTTAGTGTCAAGTGTTGTCCCGGATGTGAAAGCCTCCTTACTGGACTACTGAATATAATAATATTCCATTATATTTTGTATTTTGAATTGTTACCTGCCACCAGAATTTTGTGATTTCCTTGCAATAAATATTGACATTTTTACCATAAATTGGTGCCTAAAAATGTATCAGAATGCAGGAATTGAAGTCTTTTACCCTCAAAATTTCCTGGGGGAGGACACCCAGACCCCCTCCCCCCCCTGCTTTGTGTGTTCCCGCAAAGACAAATTCTGAGCAAGGAAAAACCCTGAAGTATAATCACAGACAGCCATAAAAACATTTAAATTGCAGAGTTAGTTAAAACGGATGAAAAGATGGAGAACCAGACAGACAATATGTACAGTGTCAACAGAGAGAAACACGGACAATTGAACAGACAGTGACAACATACATACTACATACCTACATACTGTAGAGAATGACAGTAACAGCATACAAACGGCATAAATAAAAATTTGTTATAAACGTGTGCTCTTTAAAAAGTAGAAAGCATTGTTTGCCAGTTACATTAAATGTTTAAAAGTCTGTTACATAAGGTACTGCTTATATTATTTCACCATCTGTACACAAATGTAATTAGTGAATGCACGTGTCCGTGGGTGGGGCTGCATGGGCGTGGTAATGTGGGCTGCTGTGGCTACAGTGCCAGGGCTGTCCGTGCGGGTGTGGTAATAAGGAGAGAATGGGAGAAGGAAGTTTGTGTGAGGTGGACCTGGTCACCACAGACCCAAATCTTCTCAGCTGTTGCTACTGTCATATGCTGCACTGTCTCTTCATGTGGCACATTATTTATATTATAACAAGGTAATGCAATGTGTAATCAAGTGATGACTGATTAACAGTAATGTAAATGCTAAATGCCCTAATACCTGTTGATACTACAACAATGCAAAGTATAAGCTCTTAACCTTGCAGTTTTGCACATATCATGTAAGACTCAATTTCTCCATTTCTTTGCACAAAACTCTCCAGAAAGTGCCATTTAATGGTTTATTTTTCAAAAAAATGTCATGGGTGCAGCTTATATTGTCCTGCTTTTTTGTCCTTTGCCAATCACACCTATGATTGTTACACCTTTTTTTGTTGGCACAGCCTTACTTGAGTCTAAACACAGTGACTTGGGACTTGTTCAAGACGGTGAAGGTTAAGATTTGTGACTTGCACATGTGTGACTTAAGACCGTTACACACTGGGGGCGTGACGAATAAGGGACGCCAATATGCAAAATAATCGCCTGTGAATATTTCACATCAAAACTTTTTTTTCTGCAGTTTGACAACAAATAAATGCAGCAGCTCCTCAAAAGCACCAAAAGGTGTCCTGTCTGGTTTCCAGGCTGCTGAGTGGAGGGACGGGGGTTAGCTTCGGATACGTCCCAGGAAAAGCTGTAACACTAAGCTACTGTAAGCTATTTATTGAGTTTCCTCTAACTCTAATTGAGTATACAGTTAATACTCAATTGAATTTCCTCTGCAAAACAGTGTAGCATATGTCTCGGGCTTATTGTGGAAGGTAAAAACGGAAAGAATGTTTCTGGCATACGCTGCCATTGTAAAGGTTGAAAGGAGTAATAAAGTTTGCTGACGTACAGTCTGTAGTTGGGACAGCAGCCTCCGTGTTGTTGTTTGGTGATCCTCATAAGTAAACACTACTTGTGACAAAAACAACAGTTCAAAAAAATATATTGACATGCTAAATAATCGTCCCTGGTGTGCAATGGTCTTTAATCTAACCTCTGATATTTTTGATTAAGAGCTACTCTCTGGCGAAGCCACAAACCAGAAATGTAAGACTCAAACTATGATGTCATCAGGTTACTAAGCTGCTTCATAGACAATGAATGTGAAACAAATTTTGTAGAATAAAAAAAACCCAAATGAGGTTTATTCTATGTTAGCGTTTCATTTCTGAAACAGAAACTCTACCCGTTACCTCTGAACACCCCCCTGGGTGATCTCAGTGTCATCTTTCAAATATTTCTCAATTCATTGTTTTTGGAAAAGCTCCAGACATATCAGATGACATCACAAATTTGAGTTTTTAGATTTTGGAGAGAGTTGTTCATGTTCACTGACATTTTTAACACACATGTATGAATTCCCAAATTGCCCATAGTTCCCCTTTTGCTATAATTCAATGTACCAGACAGTTTTTGCTCCCATAAGTTTATTCATATGTGAACTTTAAGGATAGCACTGTTTAAATAGTGCATTTCTTTGTAAAGCATGCAGTAAATGGTCATTCTATAATACTTTCTGGTTATGATACATCTTAAAATCTCATACATCTCAAATAGGGATCTGCAGTGAATGGATTGGACAATGCTGTAAAATGTCAGCAGAAAAAAATATATATTTATTGCGTGTAAAAGTAGTTGATGCAATTGCACTTTTACATAGCCCTTTTGGTTTTTGTACATTCAAAACCCCATTTACTAATGAGGAAGTTGTGAACATATATTAGTTAGTAATAGTAATTACTGTCAAATAATGTTTATGAAATAAATCCCATGCACTTATAAGAAAAGTCTGTAGATATATTGGTGTTGCTTGTTATTACTGTCAAATGAAGTTTATATAAAATAAACATGTATGTACATATAATGGAGAGTTGCTTGTTATTACTGTCAAATAATGTTTATATAAAGTAAACCCCCTACTTCAATGAGGAAAAGTCTGTAGATATACCAGATAGTTGCTTTTAAGTTACTATAAAACAATGTTTATATAAAGTAACCTCATATATTAATAGTAAAGGTATGTAGATATATTGGAGAGTTGCTTCTAAATTACTATAAAACTATGTTTATATAAAGTAAACCCCCATACAATAATGAGGTACAGTCTGTAGATATATTGGATAGTTGCTTGTTATTACGGGCAAATGTTTATATAAAGTGAACACCCATACAATAATGGTAAAACTATGTGTATATATCGGATATTTGCTTGTATATATAAAGTAAACCTTGTATATTAATGGTAAAGGTATGTAAATATATTGGAGAGTTGCCTTTTATAACTATAAATGAATGTTTATTTAAAGTAAACAACATACATTAATGGTAAAAGTATGTAGATATATTGGAGAGTTGCTTGTAAATACTCTCAAATATTGTTTATATAAAGTAATGACTATTATTACAATGTTTCTGGAAGGTATTATCCCATTATCTTCTCCTTTTTGTACAGTCAAAAAACTGTATTAAACAGGAATTTACTGTAAATAGATTGGATAATCATAAAATAAATGCCTAAAGGAGGGTATTTGAAAGTCATTTTACATAATTTTTATGTGTTTTACATCCAGAAATCTGTACTTTAACAGGGAGTTCTTGTGGATGGATTGGATAATCTTGTGAATTTACCAAAGAAAAACATAAAAACAGCAGTTTTCATTTAAATTATGTAATTTTAAGGTATTTCTGCAATATTTCTTAGTTTTGATAAAGATTTATACAGTTGTTTAACATTCTAGAAATGTTTTATAAAAATAATTAGTTTTAATTCTACAATAGTTATACTGTAAAAATACAGAAAATATTTACAGGAAATTTCTGTATTTAAAAAAAGAATTTTTCTGTAAAATAATGTAAGGTTTTTTACTGTTATTTGACGGTAAGTGTTTGGCAACTTTGCTGCCAGACTTTTTACCGTTTTTTTACGATTTTTTTTTTTTTTACAGTGATGGGAGTTATGATCTTAAATTCTTCTTCTTCTTCTTCTTCACCATCGCCTAATGTTTTGATAACATGTCTTCGCGCACATGCCGAATCAAATGAAGCCCACCGGTGGTGAAATGGTTAAACTGAGTGAAGCTCCTTGCTGATATTTTGATAAAAGCATTTTTCTGAGTAACTCACACTAAAAACATTTGAAGACGTCTCAGCCCAATCTCTCCAGTGTTGGAGCTCTTCACAGAGACGCCAACACATTGGGCCATGGAGAAGTTTGTGCTTGTATTAGTCTGCCTCCTAGATGTTTTGGTGTGTTTTTGGAACCGGTCAGCACCATTTACGCGCAGGTGTCGGACCGTGGAGACACCGGATTCAGTGGGAGAATAACGGTCAGGTGTACAGTTTAATGAATGTTTCAATAAAGATGTACAAAAAAATGGTGAAAACTAATGACAAAGAAGACGGCCACCGGTAGTCAACCCTGTGTTTAGCCTGTCAGGCAGTTTCTTCCTCCCAAACTGGGTAAAAAGTCCCACTATAGTACGATTAACATAACAAACACAAATACTAACTATTAACTATTACTACTAACTTGTACCTTAAAAAAGTGTTGTTAGTAAAGACAGCTGTGGTTCAGTCATAGACTTTATGGGTTTAGTACACAGCCTGGAAGGAAACGCTGCCTGGAAGACGTTAATCGGGACAAAATATCCCAGGGTTATGACCGAAGCTCAAAACACTATAGCACAAAATGCTATTAGTAAGATAGCATGCTGTCTTTTTCAGCATAAATACCTAACTCAGACTCCAACTTATATTTATTAAGTGGAAACTTCATTTAGACAGTTCACGTATTGCTACAGCAGGGGGCAGTATGCGCTCCACAGGTTGGTTTGTGATCCGTCAGAGAGCAAGAAGAAGAAGAAGAAAACGTAAGCTGCACATGGTGGCTCTCTGTAGCATGACAAGTACAAAGTTACTATTTGGTTTACTGCAGTCCCGATGACACCAGAAGGAGAACTTCCGGAGGCAACATGACAACACTGAGGAGGATTCATTCATGGCTGCCCCTCCTGCAGCGACTCCGCACACTCAGCTGTGACCGCCTGCTTCACACACTCAGCACCGGCCACACACACCGTCACACACTGAGCTCCGGCCACACACACCGGCCCAGAGCTGCGGCTCCTGCACAGTCTAGGGCGTTTGCACTCTCCGCATGCAGGTGGAAGAACACAGATGACTTCAGCAGTGGTCAGCACGAGGAGGAAGATGATGATGATGATTTCATTGATGACAGCGAGGTGGAGGAGCTGTTCCAGCTGCAGGTTCCTGCAGGCCTCGGAGAGGGTCAGCAGAGAGTGTTCATCGTTCACCCTGATGTCAAGTGGGGAAGCAGGAAACAGCACCTGACAACCGGTAACGTGTGTGTGTGTGTGTGTGTGTGTGTGTGTGTGTGTGTGTCTGTCTGTCTGTCTGTCTGTCTGTCTGTCTGTCTGTCTGTCTGTGGGGGCAGCAAAAACTCCTGTCCTGAGGAGTGTCTCCTCATGGGAGTCACAGGACAGTGTCTGACTGTCCCGGGACACTCCTCAGGACACTACTAACAGGACAGGACAGTTTTTGCTGCCACTGCTGCTGGAGAATCACTCACTTTACTGCTTTGTGTGCAGCTGAGCTGATGATGGCTGAGGCTGTGGGGCTTGTGAACACTTTGGACAACTGGAGAGTTGTGGACAAGATCATCATGTCCACCAAAACACCAGAGAAGAAGAGGATATTTGGCAAAGGCAACTTCCAGTCTCTGACAGGTATTATCTCCATGATGTGTCCAGCTGTGCACCTGTGCCGTGAGTGTGTCTTAATACGACTCTGTGCTTCTTTTACCCCTTCAGAGAAAATCAGGCAGACAGCAGGGATCACTGCAGTGTTTGTGAATGTGGAGCGTCTGTCTCCTTTGTCTGAGGTAAGTTTATTTGAAAATCACTCTCAGGCTGGCTGCATACAGGAAGGGTTTACACACTGACGGCCATGTTTTCCTCCACACAGAGGGAGTTTGAGGAGGCCTGGGGGGTTAAAGTCTTTGACAGATACTCAGTGGTGCTCCACATCTTCTGTTGCAACGCCAGGACGAAAGAGGCCAAGTTACAGATATCTCTGGCAGAGATCCCATTGTTAAGGTAACTTTGCCTGCTCAAAATGTCCCATCATTGACATGATTTTTTTCTCTCCAATTTATGTTTTTCACATCACCCATTGGGATTTTAAAATGTCTTCATCTGATGGTGGCAGATCTCGTCTGAAAAATGAAATGGCAAACTTGGATCAGCAGGGTGGAGGGTCGAGATACATCGGAGGTTCAGGTAACATCCCAGAGCGATTAAACAGCAGCATACACATGTATGGATGGATGGATGGATGGATGGATGGATGGATGGATGGATGTATGTATGTATGTATGTGTGTGTGTGTATGTATGTATGTATGTATTTATGGACGTATGTGTGTATGTATGTATGGATGGATGGATGGATGTTAGGCATTGCTTCAGCTTGGTGATTGGTGCTTACAGGTGAGACACTGATAGAGGTGCAGCAGAGACTGCTGAAGGAGCGGGAGATGAAGATTCGCTCAGCGCTGGAAAAACTGCGGAGAAAGAGGCACCTGCTGCGATCCCAGCGGAAACACAAGGAGTTCCCCATCGCCTCTGTGTTAGGATACACAAACTGTGGTGAGAGACCGGAAACAGTGCTGGAACTCATGTTTTATTGAAACATCACAAAACCAAACATACACCGTAATGTTGCCGTATTCACATGCTTTTCCTTTCAACAGTCCTTACTTATGACATGTTCTTCAGCTGCAACAATAATTGCATAATTGCATTTTTGCAGATACAGTACATCTTACAAAACCAATACAGAAATAACTGCCATGAAATCATACTAATAAAAAAAATGACTTGGCCTTGATCATATTAGATTAAAATATAATATGCACTCTACCATAATATTATCATTGCAGTAGCAGAGGCATTACAGACATCCACCTCTTTAAGAATTTTGGCTTCTGAAGCCATAAGGCATATGTGATTATATTTCCAGTTGGTACAGCTTTGAACATTGTTTTGATAATGCCATGTTTAGCAGTTTGTGAGAATGTTGGCCACACTTTTGTTTTGTTTCTCTCCATCATCTGTCCAGGAAAAACCACCCTGATCAAAGCACTGACTGGCGACAATGGACTTCAACCCAGGAACCAACTGTTTGCCACGCTGGATGTCATTGTCCACGCCGGCCAGTTGCCCAGTCACATGACTGTTCTGTACGTGGACACCATCGGCTTCCTGTCCCAGCTGCCCCACCAGCTCATCGACTCCTTCTCTGCCACGCTGGAAGATATTAAACACTCTGTGTGTACATGTACCTGGTGCTCATGTCAAGGGTGTTTGTGATGAAATGCAGATCCAAAGTTTTCAGTGCGACTGGTTTTAGAAGTGAGTAAGAGTTGTTGACTCGTCTATCCCGCCCTTCCAGGACCTGTTGGTTCACGTCAGAGACATCAGCCATCCAGAGACGGTGAATCAGAAGGTAAACGTACTGAGTGTACTGAAGAACATGAAAATCCCCGACCGGCTGATGAGCTCCATGATAGAAGTCCACAATAAAATTGACCTCATTGACAAGTAAGAGAAAACAAAAATCCACAAACAGATTCAAAGACTTTCAAAGATCTTTTAGAATGCAAAATAAGACCAAATTTATCCTTAAAGGTCCCATATTGTAAAAAGTGAGGTTTCCATGTCTTTTTAGATAATAAAGCAGGTCGAGGTACTATGTAAATATTGTGAAAGTATCAAAACGCTAAATTCACAGATGTACACAGCACGTATTCAGAAACTGGGCCTTTAAAACGTGCTGTTAGGACTTCCGTACGGTTGTGACGTCACAACTACACTATAGATAGGTAGAAGGTGCCAATGGTGGTGCAGAGACTCAGAGAGTGAAGGTGCAGAAGATCTGGGGTGGATCCCAAGTCTTTTATTTGATAGCTCCTCGCTTAAACAGGAAGATGTTCTGGTCCGTCTTCTTGAAGGCCGTCTCAGAGCGCTTATTCCTGCCCCGAGGAGCGAGGAGGGATCTCCGAAAGCTAAAAGCCGTCGCTAACTCCGCTCATACAGCTGACAAATTTCACGTGAAGTCTTATCCCTCTAAAACACATTTCCTCGTTTCCTCTCTCCTCGCATGATTTCCTCGTGTCTCACCCATGCTTCCTCAGTGGGACGGATTAATACGCGAGGAATTGAAGCAAGTGAAGGAACCGTGGATGCAATTTAAGAAAAGTGAGATTCAGCCCAAGAGCGCAGATGCGGAAGAGACAAAACGCTGACCAATCAGAGGAGACTGGGCTTTTTGCCATAGTGGGCCATAAAGAGACAGGTGCTAAAACGGAGCATTTTCAGACAGACTGTCTGTCTGAGAAAAATAATGTTTTTGAACATTAAAGCATGTAAACATGTTTGAGTAGAAAGCCAAAATACAAGTACTAACCTGAAAATCAGCATAATATGGGACCTTTTTAGGGGATGACCAGCAGATCTCGACAGTAGATTCCATGATTTGCATCACAGAACCACAAAATGTAACTTACACAACTGAATTTAAGACATAAATTACCATTTTTATCTGTACTCAAAACTATATAAGACATTACATTTAGATGACTAAATTGCAGACGTAATTAATAGTCATCTTTTTCAGGACACACTGCATCCATATGGGTATTATTATGAGTGATATCATTTGTTGACCTTTTTTGTGTGTGCTGTGCGAATTTGGTCGAGCCAGTACTTGGTTAAGTATTTTCTGTCCCTCCTCAGCTATCAGTGTCCAGAGCCCAACACACTGGCCATATCTGCGTTGGAGGAGCGAGGCCTGGGTGAGCTGAGGAAAGCAGTGGAAGCAGAAATTGTAAACTCGACAGGAAAACACATTTTAGACCTCACAGTTGACCTCAGCACTCCTCAGTTAAGGTGAGAGCTGTTTTTCTCACTGTGTTTTTATTTTTTATATTTGAGAATAAGAGAGCATCCGCAGTTAATGCACGTCTTCGTCCACAGTTGGCTGTACAAGGAAGCCACCGTTCAGGATGTGCAGGTGAATGCAGATGAAGGCTCGGCTGTCGTCAAGGTGATCATCAGCGCCGCTGCCTACGGACGCTACAAGAAAGTGTTCACTGGCCCGTAGCAAAGTAGAGAATCTTTCTTGCATCCTGCACGACAGCAGCTCCAAGGAAATGACTGCTCCATGTGGACTGCAAACTTCTTTTTAAAGAAAGAAAAAGACTATGTATTGTACAGTATATTTATATATTTGACGATATCATTTTATAAAAGAATGTCGACGTTGTTGTGAAACATTTTTGTTAAAGGAGCTCAGTCTGATACTGTTAGCTGCTGAGGTATTTAACCCAGAGTGACCTGGCTGACGCGCTGCATAATGTTTACATGCTGTGTAGCGTTCAAGAATCGTCAGAAGATGTTGCTTATACCCCGTGTTGTCTTCCCGTCGAGCGTGCAACTTTTAGTTTTTCTGGGTCAAAATTTAAACTTTTTTTTCAACGTTTTGGTCGTCTTTTTCAAAACTTTTGTTGCTTTTCCCCCCCCCCGATGTTTTTGTCACTTTTTCCGATGTTTTTGTCAATTTTTTTTCTGTGCATTTTGACATTTTTGTGGGTTTTTTCCCCCACGTTTTTGAAGCTTGTCTGGACATTTTTGTCACTTTTTTCATATATATATTTTTTTTGAATGCTATAAAATTGAATAAAACATCAAAATTTAAAGAAAGTAGTGAGCTGATCATTTATTTTACTTGTGAAGAGCATTGTGTGGAACAATCGTTATTTTTTTGAAAATTTGGTTGAAAGAAACCCACTTTTCTGATAAAGAATGTTTTTTAAAATGGGTCAAATTTGACCCGAGGACAACACGAGGGTCATAGCAACAATAACAAAACGTTTATTTGGTTTACCTGTACGGTAAACCAAATAAACGTTTTGTTATTGTTGCTATGACCCTCGTGTTGTCCTCGGGTCAAATTTGACCCATTTTAAAAAACATTCTTGAAAATGTCCATTCTTTCAGTTTTCAGCATTAAATCCTTAAACAATAAGACAGCATTTTGAACAAAGGTTTTGGCGCAAACGCGCTCCAGCATCACAGCGTTCATCGTCACAGTGCTTTAGCGTCAAAAAACATTTGCCCTTTTGGGGCAAACACCTGCCGACAACAATTTGGAGCTTACCTTTATAACCTTTATACCACAGCAACACCCAATATACAGTACATACAAGAAACAACAGTCAAAGTCTGAACACTTGAAACAACGTATTTGGCTCCTACAATATTGCACATGAGAGCTGTAGATTCGACACGTACAGAATGTTTTTTGGTGAATGTAACACATACAGAAACTCAGATTGTAAAATACAGATTTGGTTCTAAACATTTATTTCAGTTAGAGGTCTTAATGATATGGGAGAGGATTAGGGTCACATGTGAAAACGTATTGAGTTCTGAGATTAAAGTCAAAATTCTCGTTTCATGTGACCTTACGCCTCTTCCGTATAACAACGACAAAAGTGCATAGAAATAGAAGTATCGAAAAGAGGAAATGAGGTATACGGTAGCTCTTTTAGGAAAAGTTCCCGCTTTTGTTTGTTCTAGCTGATGATCCGCAGAAATTTTTTGTTCAGTGCAATGACCAGAGAGCAGAGCGGAAGTGGACCCACAAAGTCTCCTGCGATGATGTTGAGGCTCTTGGGGTCCGACCCAGGCGCCTGCTCCTCCAGCCATTTCCTCAAACACTCCCAGTTACTGAAGGTCAGCGTCCGCAGGGATTGCTTCGGGTTCTCGGTGATGTAATATCTATCAGCTGTCAGGTTCAGGCCAGAGACGAAGAAGCCCTCTGCAAAAACAAGTTACTATGAGTTAATGGAAACACACAATATGCTGTAATGTTACACTGACTACTGGAGCGGCAACTAACAATTATTTTCATCGGTGATTAATCGATTATTTGTTGGTTAGGCTATAAAATGTCTTGCCTGACAAGCCAGACCCACATCCAGATGTTGGGTCTGGGAACTCACCATTGGCAGGGCTCAATCCGAGGGGCGGGATAAACGGTTGTCTTTCAAATTCCCTCTGCTCGCAATAGGATAGCTCTACAACCAATCACAGCAACGCTAGTTGATAGATTCAACTTTAAACTCCGAACACATCTTCCTTTTTTAAGAATGACTTCAGTGCCGTTCTTTGTTCTTTTCTCAAAAAAAAGCTGAACTCCAAGTCTTCCAGAGTCACGGCCAAAGCCGATTCCACAGACCGCTGTTCACCAGCAGCAGCAGCAGCCATCTTCTTTGTTTTCAAGTAGCAGGGAATTCACGCGGAACAACTCTGCCATCATTATGTTAAGCCCGCCCACCGACTCTATACACGATGTGATTGGCCTGACTAGAGTTTGGTTTTTCCAGCTCGCAAGCCAACGGAGAGTTGCTAGATGACCCTGGCTGCGTCTAGATTTCTAGGCTATAAAATGTCAGAAAATGGTGAAAAATGTCAATCAGTGTTTCCCAAAGCCCATGAAGACGTCCCTCAAATGTCTTGTTTTGTCCACAACTCAAAGATATTCAGTTTACTGTCAAAGAGGAGAGTAGAAACTAGAACATATTAAATATATATATTTAAGAAGCTGGAATCAGAGAACTTTTACTTTTTTTGTTGTAAAAAATGACTCAAACCGATTATCAAAATAGTTGTTTAGAAAAATAAATAGGGGTTTTTAGTCTCTACTGGTCTTAACACTTGTGTTGTCCTCGGGTCAAATTTGACCTGTTTTCAAAGTTTTTTATATCAGAAATATGGGTTTCTTACAACCACATTGCCCCAAAATAACTAGGATGCATGCATGTGCGTTGTATGGAACCCTTACAACATATACATCCATGCATCCATGTTGTTTTATTTAATTTCAGAGCATAAACCAGTCTGTGATTCACTCAACATCCTCTGATCTTAGCTATTCTATTTTATTCAAAATAATTCATAATTGAAATAAAAAAATGAAATGAAATAAAAACAAAAAAATTAGGTATGATGTCATTTAAATTAAGTTTATTTACCATGAATAAAAAAAGCGTTGAAAAGAGGGACAAAAACGTTTTTAAAAAGCGACAAAACATCGTAAAATGTTCAAAAAAAGCGCATTTTTCAATTTTTACCCAGAATGACAAGTTCCTGGCCGACGGTGACGACAACACAAGGGTTAAGCTTGCCACTGTACTCCGAGTCAGTGTGAGTGAACCTCACCTGGACGTCCCAGGTCTTTGTTCCAGTCCAGGTAACTGATCACTCCTTGTGCTGTATGCTGGTTGGCCCACCAGTAAGGGATGGCAGGCCACAGCTCCTGATGTCTCGCTGCACTCTGGGAGTCGTAGGACAGGACGACCTGGTAACCAGATGCCCACAGGCTCCGCAGGGTCAGGACGGATTCCTGTGGAGGGCAGGGGAGCTTGTTTAAGGCAGAGTGTTGTTTTTATACCGTGAATCAGCTGTACGTGGAGAACGCTAACCTGGGGGCAGAGCTTTGAGCCAAACAGCTTCTTCAGGGAGAAAATGAACAACTGATGGAGTTTGTCCTCGAGTCCCTCAAAATGGCTGCAAGCAAGAATAACAATCTCCTTTGGGTGAGAGTCCAGCCAGGTGGCAACAGACGACAGGGTTTCCTGTAAAGGGAGGACATTTATAGAAACATGCTATAAAAGCCCAAAGTGAAACTCTGAGTTGGAAATAACGAATTACAGTAACTCACGTTACTGTAATTAAGTCATTTGTTTTGTTTTGTTACTTTTTAAAAGTAGTTTTTAAAATCTGTAATTTTACTTTAACCCTTGTGTGGTGTTCATATTTCTGTTACACAGCCAATGTTCCCAGGTCTGGTGGACCCACCACATTATTAGGCTTTTAAATCAATACAGCCATAACAATTTATGTAAAAATACTTAACATATGTTTGCTTTAGCTCAATTACCAATGATATATACATAATTTATGGTTCATATTTGCCATTTACCCCTGTGAGATCACATTTATGATCATATGATCAGTCATTGCAGTCACTGAAAATAAGTTCTTCATAGAAAATGAGCCACTTACACTGAGTTTATTTTAAATTAGTTACTTTTTCACTTTTACTTGAGAAGATTTTTATACCGGTAACTTAGGTACCGTTAATTTCACTTGTAGAAAAAGTTCATCAAAGTAGCACTGCTACTCTCTGCTCCTCACCACGGGGCTTCTCAGGTGCTGCGAGCAAATCATTCCGCCCAAGTAGCAGAAGTAGCAGTGCTTCGCCTTCTGAGAATATAGTTCCCAGTATGTATACAGTTAGAAGATGGCTGTGTGTCATGTGACCTTGTTATTTGTACATGCTGTGACTATACAAATCACAACACGTAAATAGGAAAATGTTGGCGTTATTTTGTCACTTATTGGGAGCAGTAGGCTAGATGGAGCCGGATACCTCCAGGATCTGTGCTAAACTAGGCTAGCGGTGGGTGCGTCAGACAGAGTTACAACACACATGGAGATGAGAAGGGTATGTATGGACTCATCTAACTCTGGGGGATACGGTGAAAAAGCTAAGTCTCAATAAGTCGGCGTGTTCCTTTAAGATGATTATACTCACCAGAACGGTTAGATGTGTGTATATGACGTGTGTGAAGTACAGGTCGCTGGAGGAGTCGTTGGGTTTGTGTGCAACACGGAGATCGAAGAAGCGAATCCCCATCGAAAGTTGCTCCTCGATGCTTTTGTCCTTGGGAGGAAGTTTTATAAAAACATAAAAAAATACTTCTATGATTGTGTCTTACACCACAGCAATACCTTCTGAGTCCCATAGGGGTCCTTCCACCCACTTTCCACCCAGTCCCCTATCACAACATACATACCTGTGTTGTAGCCCATCTAAAGATGGCAGGTCTGGTAAAGCAGGAGAAAAGTCTGTCCAGGAGCCGGAAAAAGTCTGATTCAGACGGGACCAAGGGGGAGTTTATGTCCAGACAGTAACTCATGGCATCATGGCTCCCTGGACAAACAGGTGTGAATAAAAAAATAAAGCTTTACAAGTTCCTCAACTCTGAAGTGGGAAAGACTGGTTTGGATTACCTAACCACTAGATTCAGATGCAAAACACTCATTCAACATCTGTGTGTGTGTGTGTGTGTGTGTGTGTGTGTGTGTGTGTGTGTGTGTGTGTGTGTGTGTGTGTGTGTGTGTATGTGTGTATGTGTGTGTGTGTGTGTGTGTGTGTGTGTGTGTGTGTGTGTGTGTGTGTGTGTGGTATAGAATAGGCCTGTAGAAGTACATAGAAAGGGATGTGTAATGTGTTCTCAGGTCTCAGTGAGACTTCCTTAACAAATAAAGCTTAGCTAACTGAGTAACTAAACCAATACAGGTGATCATAAAATAATAACATGGACAAGGCAAAAAAAGTGAAATAAAAATAAAAGAATAATAAAAGATTGTATTTAGTTACTACAATGGGAGAATACCAGCAACTATTCACATTTAGGCCTGAAGCAGTGCATTTAGGCTAGATGGCATTTTTGTGTATAGAAATGACTTGTTTTATTAATTGATGATCAGAAAATTGTTGATCCAGGAGTAGTTGCCTATTCTGCACTGGTAACTTACATTATCACAAGTTAGGGTGAAACCAGCGAGAGAGAAAGTGAGTGTTACATTTACCGGGTATGGCCAGGTTAGTGAGAGGGACGTCCCACAGCTCCGCGGGTAGAGCTGACATCCAGTCCTGGCAGCCGAGATCCATGTCGCACGGTCGGTCACACGCCTGCAGGAGACTCGCTCACTAAAACCAGCTCCGAACTATAGATGCGAAAAACCTGTTAAAGTTAGTCATCATATGCTCGACCCTGTCCTCTTCCTTTATCTAATTCCTTTCGACCGCAGGAGGAGGAGGAGGTCAGGGGGAGGAAGAGGGGGCTGGAACTTGGATTTCCTGATTCTTCTGTGTTGATTGAACGCTACACCGTGTCACAAGTGTAGCACTTAAAGCTATGTTCCGCTGTTTTGGGACACTTCAGGAACCTCAGACCACCACTTGTTTTTTGACGCATATGTGTCTCTAAACACAATACATCAAAGCACCCGCAGCGTCGTTGCTATGACGTTAGAAAAGGGGGCGGAGCAAATATCAAACAGGAAGTTGAGCTTATATATATACTATATTCTTATATACTGTCTATGGATATATACAATGTCTTTCTTTGTTCCTTTTTGTTTTATTGTTGCCATGAATTCTAAAATGATCATTTATTCATTGGCTGTATAGGTGTATTTCTTTTTGCATTGATGATCTGATATTTTCTTTTCTCCCCCCCCTCCCTGTGTCAAATTGTAAATGTAAATTAAACCATAAAGAAAATGTAACAATGATTGAGTTATTTTTGTGTCATGCCAAATATTTGGCCCACTTGGGATTACAAGACACTGTATTTAATCAAAACAAAAAGATATCTTCTGGTAACATATTCAAATCTAAAAGCAAAACCTCAGTCATAACACCGTGTACACATATACATAATATAAACATTTTAACATATGTTTATGGGTGAAATATCCCATGGTTGGTTCTCAATCAAAAAGAATCCTCAGTTAACATATGGCTTATTTTCTCCTGTTTAATGTGATTTTATTTATCTTAGAAAATCAGCAATGGGTTTCATAATGTGCAAAGGAAAGATGAAACAGTTATTGAGACGTTTCATTGTCATTGGACAGCAGACGTCCAATGACAATTACCATATATATAATATAATATAATATAATAATATATATAATAAGACTACCTTTTACACTTCAATTGACCTTTTCTAGCGGATGGTCTCTCACTGGTGCATATTTTTCCCTATAGCGTTTTAAAGGTGAGATTTGTCCTGTATCACATATCCTCCACACAGAATATGAGCTCTTGCCTCCAGACAGTACACAGTCCCTCACAGTCAACTCAACGGTTTAAAAACTCATTTGTTCCTCCCTCTGTCGAACGTTTAAACAACGCTGCCCTAGGCTGTAGAGATTGTGCAATAGTTTCATGGTTTTTTACTATGGGGTGAGGGAAATATGTGTTATGTGCAATATGTTTTTAGGATGTGTGCAATACTTTATGTGCAATTAATCGTTGTGACTGGTACAGCTGGTGCTGTATTATTTGTTCATATGTTGTTGTTTTTTTGTAACGGTCAAGGCATTTATTTATGTGTGCAGCTTTTAAGTCCAAAACTAATTTCCCTAAGGGGAAAATAAAGTATATCGTATCGTGTTCTATTGTGTTTCAAAGGAGCAAATGAGTCATGATGTGATGTGTTGATGTGAAGTTTATTTACGCATCCCTCCATCACATAAGCAAAGACAAGCTTTTGTACATCTAACTCATCAACATATCAATCACGCAGCAGCCACTAAGAAGAAGGAGAAAGAACAACACAGAGTCCCTGATTAAAGGTAGGGCAATAAAAAAACATAACCCTGTACATTCAAAACCACATCTGAGCTCTCTAACTGTAACTGTTTGGGTGTAGTACTGGGCAGACATGGAGGCTGCACAGTGTTACTGGAACAGTGATTGACTTTTCAGTGATTGATTATAATTACTGATTACTTCAATTGATTTTTTCCAAATAAGTGCTGATGAGAGAATTCTTCTGAGAACATAGCCACTGAGAGCTCTTGTTACTCTGTGGGTCAGACCTGGTTTCATTCTTAGTGTGGCTTTACATTATAGAAATTTACATTGACCTGTGGGGGAAACAGAAACGGAGCATTTTAAAGTATTAGACAAACGGTATGCCAGAATATGATAGGAAACACTTTGATCAATGGGACAAATTAAACCGTTTGGATTTTTTATGAATACATTCAGTTGGAGTTATTTTCTTTATTTGTTATTATATGTACTTTTCAATCTATGCCAGTAATAAAAAAACATTAAATTTGTCAGTTTACACATCTTTACGTTAAACAGAGCCTCTTTGTGGCTGGGTTGGATCAGTGTGTAGAGCAAGTGCACATATACTGAGAGGTTTATCCCTCAACGCAGAGGTCCAGGGTTCGAGTCTGACCTGTGACAAGCTCCTGCATGTCTTCCCCCTTTCTCACCTAGCTGTCCTTTAAAAAATTAAAGGTGGAAAAGCCCAAAAAATAATCTTTTAAAAAACAAATAGAGCCTCTTTATTAAATGAAAGAGATCTTAAAAAATAAACAGTAAAAATGTCAATGAATGGTTAACTTGAATATGATTGGTTGACATTTGAAGACCATTAGTAGGAACATTCCTTACACTGATACACAGCTTTTTCCTGATATCAGACAGAACTGTCAACATGTTACACTGTTGACATCGAAGAAAGAATCAGTCAACTCTGTGGACCAAGGCTACCAGCAGAAAACATTGCCTGAATATAAGCATTCCTTCCTTGTTTTTGAAAAGTGACAAGAGGAAATGTTTTGTGGCTTTAACCCTCCTGTTGTCCTCGGGTCAAATTTGACCCATTTTCAAAAAGTATCTATATCAGAAATTTGGGTTTCTTTCAACCAAATTTTCAAACAAAAGTAACGTGGATGGTTCCATAAAACGCTCTTCACAAGTAAAATAAATGATCACTTCACTACTTTTATTGAATTTGGGTGTTTTATTCAATTTGATAGCATTTGAAAAATAAACGATAAAGAATGTTGAAAAAAGTGACAAAAATGTCAGAAAAAACTTCAAAATTTGGGGGAAAAACAAAACAAAATCGCAGAAAAAAATTCAAAAAACAACTGCCCAAAACATTGAAAAAAGAAGTTTGAATTTCAAATTTCGACCCATTTGCATGGTCGACAGGAAGACAACACAAGGGTTGAACTCATCTGTATACCAGAGCTTTACATTAATTATTTGCCTGTTTTTCACCTTCAATGGAAAAGGCTTGCACTGAACTGATCCCAGTATTGCAGAGTTTCAGACGGATGATGTAACACAAACTATTGTGAGTGAATGCAAAAGCATTGAAAAGAAATACGTAGCCTACTGCAACACAAAAGCTTTTTTCCCCCACTGTGGCCCTTTACTTTGGACTCCATAGTTTGACATTCCCTACACACTCACTTCTTTTGTGTAAATGAACAAATGCCTTGGTGAGTAGACTGCAGCACAGGCATCTCGGAAGGAAAAATGTTAACACTGATTTGTACATCTGAGCGGTCGGGGAATAAAGTGAGGTGATTTGCTTAAAAATGCTCATGTTTATTGGAAAAGCTCATCTCCACAGGCACAGCGGTGCAGCATTATTTTAAAACAAGGCCGAACCTGTTGGCTCAAGTCAATTATAAGTAAAACAAGGCTGGGTTCATGCAAATAAGTTTTCCATGCATTTTGCATAAGTTTCATGTCTTCTCTACATTCTCTATGGATAAATACACATATTGTAGGTGTAGGTTACAGTTTAGCTGTTTCTTAAACTTGCTGCCCACACGTCACAATTAAAAAAAGTTCTTGACCTACATTACAGTCATATGTGTTCACTGAATACATTGTTTGTGCTTACTCATTTAAAATGTCTACGTCAAGGTGAGATTAGTTGTATCATTATTGCTCTGGTCACTATAACATAAAACTGACCAACTTTGCTGAGCCATAAAAACTGCTCCAGTACATTGCATAAATAGTGAACTGAATGTAAACAAACTAGTGCAGGAGCTTTAAAGGGTAATTTCAGTATTTTTCAACCTGGACCATATTTGTGTCTAACTGACTAGTCTCGCATCGCCAGACCTTCCTCCACAGCGCTGCGGAGGAGGGTCTGGCTAGTCCACACAGCATTCCGGGATGGGAGAAAAACGTGCTCTGGTTTATTGGCATTCCTTTAAACCAATCACTATCATCTTGGGCGGCTCTAAGCTCCGCACGGAGCCGCTGCAAAATAGCCTCAAGAAGGAACTTGTTTTGGTGGAACGTGTACGTTCAAAGGTAGTTTTAGTCGTGCCACTGAAAACTCAGATTGGACAGATAGTCTAGCTAGCTGTCTGGATTTACCCTGCAGAGATCTGAGGAGCAGTTAACCATAGTCCTCACAAATCCACCAACACAAAGGAAGCCCAAGGCAACGGACATCCGGCCTAAATGAGTGAAATCCGGTGGAATTTCCGTCGGCAACGAAGCAATCCCGGAAGTGGAACGTCGTGGATATAGACTACTAACTGACTAATGTGAACAAAAATCTTTGAAGTTGGTCCAGTATTGAGCGAGAACGCTGTAACCAGCAGCCACTAACCAGGCTGCAATGTAACCCTATAGGGCAAATGGACAATGTTTCCGTCAGTTTCCGTTGACTAAAAGTTTTGGCCACTGAACAGGCTCAGATTATTAAGTTTCTGACAACATTATGAAAAGGATCCCTGCAGAGGTCGACCTTTTTGTTTAACTAGAAACAGCTCCATTAAATTAAACAATACTTTAAAGCAACACCATGTAACTTTTCCCGCTTCGGTCTCCCTACAGGTTGTCTCATTGGAACTACAGCTGCAGCTAAAAGTTACATTGTGTTGCTTTAAAGCTATAGTGCACAACTATTTTATATTAAAGAACGTCCGTTACATTCAAGCCATTGCCAAATGAGTTGACACAAAGCTAATTAAGACTATCAGCTCCACAAAAGCCTCTGTATTTCTCAGTATGGCTATATTCTCTGACTTTTGCGCGCAGAAGCTCGAGTGATACGTTTTACGTCGCTGCTACGCAGCGTTCAGCTTTGAAGACAAAGAGGACATCAAAATTACAAGATAATGACCTCTTCTGAAGAGTCCATCATGTTTCTTTAATCCTCCGTGTCCTCCTTGATTTGACAGTTAAACGCTACCATCAACTGCGTGGAGGAAGGGTGGGGGTGGTGCACGATCACAGAAGGCTTGCGTCATGTGGATGCTCCGACAGTGTTGTTGTCATTACTTAGAATTAGTGAACTGAAGGTGCACAATTGCCCGATAACTTAAATTGCAGCTTGTTTCGCCGCAGCCAAATGCAGCGGTCTCGCTTAATACTGGACCACTTTCAAAGATTGTTGTTCCCATCAGTCACTTACACACATACGAACAAACATAAGAAAATAGGGTCCAGGTTGAAAAAACCCAAAGTTACCCTTCAAGACTGAAATATACATTTCACTGCCTCCAAATAAGTGCATTTATATTCAAAGGAATAATTCAAGTATTTTTTTTCTGTCACTCTTAACAAAACAAGCTCATGTGTATTTCATGCTGTGGTTCACTTTTTTTTGTAGAATAACTCAAATTGGTGAGAAGTCATGAGGGCCATTTCAGTAGTTTCTCATTCAGTGTAACGACAGTCGGAACAAACTGGCTCTCTGCAATAAAGTCCCCAGCAATGATGTTGAGAGAGCCGACTTTGGAGCCAGGAGTCTGCTCTTTAACCCAGCTGAGCAGTGTCGGATACGTGGACATCACCAAGTCCTTCAGGGACTCTGTCGGGTGTGTGCAGATGTATTTCAGGTCCTCGGTCAGATTCATTCCTGTGACGAAAAAACCTCCTAAAACACAAAATACGCACATTCAATTTTATAAGTGGTATGGGCCAAATACAGCCTTAATTCAAAAGTAATTAATCATCAATTATATTCCCAGGCTGTGTTTAGATTACCTGGTCTGCCATGTTGTTTCCGGTGTTCAAAGTCTTCGATAAGAGCCTCAGCTTTGCATTTATTGGCCCACCAGTAAGGAATATGTGGCCACAGGTCGCTGTGGCAGCTGGCGATATTGTGTTCATAGGACACCATCACTTGGTAGCCTAAAGCCCACAGGTTTCGAAGAGTTAACACTTCCTGAAATCAGCAGAATATAACAGGCTTTGTTTATTTTCTGTCAAGTATTTTTTTAATGTTATTTAAAACATCACACTGGCATGTTTTCACTGGCATGAAAGCCATGTGTTTTATGACCATCCATCCATCCTGACCTCCTCGCTACACGGTCCACAGCATTCTCATACAGCAGCAGTCCATGTGGTGCATACAGCAATTAATATATGGAATACGTACGAATTACAGATTCTGACGTGTTTTTAATAGTTTTTGGACAAGGAAGGAATGATATATATCAAGATTTGGCTACACAGAAAATACTACTTGTTAGTGGGATCAATTCACTGTTGGTTTGGTGTTTTTCATTCATTGACAATAGGAAACGTGTAGATTATGGCCAGCCTAATTCTTTAAACCTTAATTCAAAGCTGGAGGAGAAGTTGTACCATTTTGGGACAGAGTTTGGAGGTGAATACGTTGCGTATGGTGGTGAGCAGCAGCGTATGGAGCTCCTGGCTCAGGCCGAGGAAGTGGCTGAAGGAGAGGATGACCACCTCTTTGGGATGAGCATCCAGCCACTCTCGTATCTCCATTAGAACAGTCTGCCAGGAAAAACACAAGTTAGTCTGCTTCTACTGCCAGACTTGATAATGTAATGCACAATTTACAGCCATATTGTACTGTAAAAGCCAAAAGCACACATGGAACTTGTAACATTGCCAGGTTCAGTTATCTGCTAGGGCTGGATTGTTGGTAATTACCACATGACTCCAACATGATGGATAACAACCTGCAAGATCTATTCTGGAAGTTATTTATTTCCTCTTACCACCTGCTGAAACAGTGAGTGAAGAGCGTTTTGATTGATCTTCATCAAGACTATTTAAATGCTTGTTCTGCAGCTCAGAACCACAGAAATGTCATTGGAACTGTTTGTAGCTCCTGTTGCCACATGAATATTTCCAGAAAATGTATGAGTTACGGTGCATGTGAGAAAGAAGGGGGCTAAACGTGTGACTATGTCACTTAAAAAAGAAGAAATAACACCCACTTCCTCTTTCGAGCATGGAAACGTTGAATTCATAAACAATAAAAAGCCTTCATTGGGCCACTAGTTTATGTTGGCAAATCTTACATAAAAATGATGTGTTCCCACTACAATAACCTTAAAAATGTTTTCAGAGGGATTTCAGAGTGATTAGTTTGGACAGTGAAGACGAGAGGATTTAGTATCTCACTGCAGTAATGATTGTTTGCTGAGCACGACTGTACTCTTGTCCTTTATGCTTATCTTTATGGTTATTATTGTGGATGCACATGACTTTCACAGGAGCATAAATGTCACCGTGGCAACATCCTGGTTGACATAATGTGTGTGTGTGTGTGTGTGTGTGTGTGTGTGTGTGTGCATGCCATTACTTCACCTCCACAGTGAGCGTGGTGTAAACACCGTGGTAGAAGTACAAATCAGTGGAGCTGTCATTGGGCCTGTGTGCAATTCTCAAGTCACAGTATCTGACCCCACAGTCCAGCTGTTGCTTTATAGTGTACTCCTGCAAGACACAGGGTGCACAATCTGTTACATGAACTCCAGCTTAAAACCTTTTCTTTATTTTATTAACAATGAACAGGGCCACGCGGAATCTGCGGACGCAGAATTCCGCAGAATTTTCTGCAGAATTTTCTGCAGACTTTTCCTCAGATTTTAAACAAATTTCGAAAAAATGACATTTAAACTCAGAATGTTAACACATCTCCACCCCAAGCATACATAACAGTCTGCTAAATTCGGCAGATTTTCATTCTGGATCACAGTTGAAAACTGTAAAAGAAATCTGCAGATTCCGTTTGTGTCTGACAATGAGTAATATTGCATGTATTACTGTGATCTATTACCTGGGTTATCGCCCACTTGTACACAAAGGGGCGAATAAGAGGCTTCATGTATTTGTCCAGCTTTTGAAGCATGTCTGGCTGGGTGAGGTCCACAGGGGATCGGTCATTCATATCCAGACAGTAGGTTATTGCATTGTGGCTGCCTAATGGGGAAGAGATAATACACATAATCATCACTAGACATTTGATTGCTTCATGTAATAGCTATGGTAGCCCTGAGAGCTCAAATTACTGCAACTAAGGAAAATACATGCAAATAGACAAAAGACAAGCAAATGAAGAAAATACCTTCGTCACTGTATAGGATACTCTTACAATTTGTTAAGAGTTATTAAAGGGTTGTGGGTACACTCAAACCACTCACACACATTTCTACTAATAACGTTCAGTCTGGATCAACGGAAGTAGATTTCCAGGATGATTGCCTGGAAAAGCCATGCGTGTGATGTCCCTCACCTTCCGTTCTCAAACACTATTCGCTTTCAGGAAACAACGACAAACTTCGAGCTAGCAAGCTCCACGCTGAAAATGGCAAGTTTTGATGAAAATTTGGATCGTGCAACAAGGCAGGTCGCTTGGTTCTTTCGAGGAATGATTGTAAAGATTTACAAATAATATGTTTACAGCATTCCCTCTCTAAGTGGGACGTTTTGGGACCGATATCAGAGGATTGCTGTGGCCCAAGTATCCACACCGCGATACACTGGTAAGAACTAATGAGGTTTAACCATGTATCAGCTAATTTAAATAGCTCGCGTTACTGTATTATGTCAACAGTTAACTTCATTTAATATTGTATGTGGCATTTTCTTTTGCGGGGTGCAAATGTTCCACCAGAACCAGTTCCTTCCCGAGACTATTTAGCAGAGCCACCGTCCTGCGTCCGGAGCTTAGCGCCGCCCAAGACGATTGTGCAGACCTTACTCCACAGCGCTGTAGTCTGGTAATACGAGACTAACATTCAACTAACAATCACTTCACCAAACACTAGTGTGCTGTAATCTGGCAGTTTACCCGGGATGGCCAGCTGGTACAGGGGGGTGTCCCACAGAGCGCATGGCAGGTGAGACATCCAGCTCTCCATGGGCAGCTCGCCCAGGCTCAGCTCACTCACCCCGGACACCACCACGGAGGACATACTGAGCCCCAGCGTCTGCACCAACACACATTTAATTTGTTTTAATTAAGTGAGATTATTAAATGCGGTTTCCCGTTGTGTTACATCAGCAGCTATAGGGGGAGGAAGGTGTGTGTGTGTGTGTGTGTGTGTGTGTGTGTGTGTGTGTGTGTGTGGGGGGGCTTAATTATGATGAATATCACATAGAAAACTTGTGTATCGTGTTCAGTAGCACACACAGTAATGTGATTCCTGTGTATCTCACTTACTTGATCAAACTGCTGCTGCTGCTTTCTTCCTTCCACCCGCCAAACCAGCTGAACCAGCCAAACCAGCAAAGAGGGCAAACGCGATGACTCCAACTAAAGGCGCGTGCCAGCAGAAGTCCATCCCAAAGCGTTAGAACATGTCATGGCTGCACATCAAACATGTATGATAAAGCGTGGCCGTGTGTCCCTCCCCAGTCTGGTTACCCTTTACACCTGCATAGCCCGGGATGACAGGGACGGTGGGCACGGCGCATTTTAGCTTCAATTATCGATTATCCATGACGATCGAATATCCTATCCACGTATGATCTGCTGGCTGCTTCAAGATAGAGTGAGGTCCTGGGTGCACCGGCCGGGTGTTTGTCAGTCTCCGGAGGTGCAGCAGCAGAGTGAGCGCGGGGAGGGCGGCACCGCGCCTGCTGACAGATCAGCAGATCGCAGAGCGGCTCTCCTCTTAAAGAGCCCACTGAAATGTCACAGAGATACAGAGAGAGAGAGAGAGAGAGAGAGAGAGAGAGAGAGAGAGAGAGAGAGAGAGAGAGAGAGAGAGAGAGAGAGAGAGCATGGGCGTAGATTTCATCTAACAGATGAGGAGGACAATAAACATACAACTTCTTATGAGCCATTACTGAAGGGGACACAAATAAGAATGGCACTTGTATAGGATATGTGTAGTTGTAGAACTCCAGTAAGAAAGCTGGCGAAGCTGTTTTATTCACTTTAAACAACGGATGAAGTGATTCTTTTCTCTAATACAGTCAGATGATGCTGAACTGAGAACTGAGCCTCCTAGCAAGCAAGCTAACTAACTAGCCAGCCGGCCACTAAATTAGTAAAGTTTAACAACTTAATTTTTATTCACACACTTTTGCGTAGAAAAGCACAGCGCTTTCTATAACTCAAAACGATGCGGAAAAACTAGTCCATGCATTCTTTAATTCCAGGCTGGACTACTTTGATTCCTTACTATCAGGACGCTCAAATAAGTCCCTCAAGACTCTCCAGCTGATCCAGAATGCTGCAGCACGTGTTCTGACAAGAACTAAGAAAAGAGATCATATTTCTCCTGTATTAGCTTCTCTCCATTGGCTTCCTGTAAAATCCAGGATTGAATTTAAAATCCTTCTCCTGACCTACAAAGCTCCAAATGGTCAAGCACCATCATATCTTGAGGACCTCTTAGTACCTTATTGTCCCACTAGAGCACTACGCTCCCAGAATGCAGAGTTACTTGTGGTTCCTAGAGTCTCTAAAAGTAGAATGGGAGCCAGAGCCTTCAGCTACCAGGCTCCTCTTCTGTGGAACCAGCTCCCAGTCTGGGTTCAGGAGGCAGACACTATCACCACATTTAAGAATAAACTGAAAACACTCCTCTTTGATAAAGCTTATAGTTAGGGAGTCAGGAGTTGCAGCGTCCACCTAGCCCGGCCCACCTGCTTCTCATCATAGTCATCAGATTAATTTACCATATAATCAATAATATAATCAAAGTAGAGGGAGGCAGGCCAGTACAGCCCGATCTGGTTGGGGAGAGTTCTAGCCCGACCAGGCTCCTCTCCTTAACCTGTCTCTTGTAATTATGCTGTTATAGTTTTAGACTGCCAGGGGACTTCCTTCCTTTGACACACTGAGCTGCTCTCTCCTCTCTCTTTCCATCTGTGTTCCTCCATGTCCCAGAAATGCTTGTTACTAACCTAGCTCTGGGGAGCTTATTCCCCGGAGTCCTTATGTTTTTTTTTTTCGCCCAACATGTTTCCTTGGATTAGGTTGGCACCAAAATCATGGTTGCAGCTGTCGCCGTGGTCCTGCTGCATGCCCTGCTATGCCCTGTTACACCCTGCTACGCTTTGCGGTGCCCTGCAGTGTCCTGCTACGTCCTGCTATGCTCTGCTGTGCCCTGCTATGTCCTGTAACGCCCTGCAGTGCCCTGCTATGCCATGAACTACTATAACTACTATTTCTAGTCACTGTTCCATTATCTTTATTGAGCACCGTCAGACACCACCTACCAAGAGCCTGGGTCTGTCCAAGGTTTCTCCCTAAAAGGGAGTTTTCCTCGCCACTAAATGCATGCTCTTGGGGGAATTACTGGAATTGTTGGGTCCTTGTATACTATAGAGTGTGGTCTAGACCTACTCTATCTGTAGCCTAAAGTGTCTTCAGATAACTCTTGTTATGATTTGATACTATAAATAAAATTTAATTGAATTGAATAACAGTAGCATGAAAGCACGGTGGGTGGAATTAGCAAGCTAGCTAACTAATTAACCAATGAGCTACTAAACAAGCTAAGTAACTTTATACCTGCTAACATAACGAACTTGTGGAAAATACATAATTTTTTTGTCATGACTAATTTATTAATGACTCAGCAATATCTGTATTAGAGAAAATAAAGTGAATAAAACAGCCTTGCCAGCCTTGATGCAACTCATTCTCTCCCACGAGTCCCACCCATGGATGTATTAAGAGGGTGCCACCTGACTGGGCGGCTTCTAGCTCACCTTCCGAGTCCTTTGCAGCATAAATGGAAAAAGCCCCAAAAAATAATCTTAAAAAAAAGAGGGTCCCACCCATGGATGTATTAAAGGTGCACTATGAGTTCCTGCATGGTTTCAAGTGAAAATATGTCAAAGATGCCACAGTGCCAACTGTCTTTTATCTCCTTGAATTTACCTAAACGTTGTAAACAAGTAATGATTTTAGAACACTCACCTTTGTACTGAAATAGGCTTCCCAAGAGGTGATTGATGAAGTTGTCTGTTTGTTTGTGATTATCTGGATGGTCAGGTCTTTCTCAGCTTCTTCAGCAGGTCAATAAACCCTGAAACAGCACTAACCAGTGTTGGGAAACTCACTAAACCAGAGCTGTCCCTGCTCTTCCTCTCTCTCTCTCTCTCTCTCTCTCTCTCTCTCTCAGTCATCAGTGAAAGCACAGGTTTAATCAAACAGTAATTATGACTGCATTATTATATAACAGAGCCACCATTCATTATCATGTTATCAATTACATTTTTTTTTCCTACTATGAAAAGGCTTGAGTTGAAAAGTGTGTGGCTATGCTGCCATCTAGCTTTCCTGCCAAATAACTGATAAGGTACACACAATGGTAAACCATGGTACTATTGTTAAGTATCCTACAGTTTTATTTATTTTACGAGTAGTCAGCCATTCATTCATTCTTTCTTCCCTCCCTCCCAATTATACTTATCTTCTTATTAAAATAAACTCAAAACATTATGTATGGCAAACCTTTGACTAAGTTGTCACCTAGAATGTACAGTTCTATATTGTAAGGTCTTGTAATATTGCCTATTATCTACACAATTATTAATATTACAATACGGGCTCACATGCGTGTTGTTGCATTTTAAAAAGGCTCGACTACAGTGTGTTAAGGAGCTAAAACAAATTGTAACATTATGTGTAATGTTGTAATTTCTTTTTGTTAAAACGGATTTTATAAAATTGGTATCTAAAAAACTATGGTTCAGGAACTGGTATCAAATTCACGGTATCAGTACCGGCATCAAAAAATCTTGAACGATACCCAGCCCGAGTTACAGACAGAAATGAAATGACTGAAAATAAAATGATGGCTTAATGAAGGATTAGGATATTGGCCTAAACTGGTAAATACATAAAAAAAAAAAATCTAATTCTTGGGGAGAATTTTTGCCCCTCAATCATGGTTTTTAGGGGCATTCTGACATTTCTTGGGGCATATTTCCCCTTTTCCTCCTTTAATTTCAGATTTTCCTCCCTTAATTTCAGATTTTCCTCCCTTAATTTCAGACACGGAATATATATATATATATATATATATATATATATATATATATATATATATATACACACATACATACATACATACATATATACACACATACATACATATATATATATATACATATACACACATACATACATATATATATATATACACACACATACATACACATTAAAAAAAAAAAAATATATATATATATATATATATATATATATATATATTTTTTTTTTTTTAATGTGTATGTATGTGTGTGTATATATATATAATATATATATATATATATATATCTCTCTCTCATCATCATAATGATGTAGCAAAGTGTCATGTCATTCCAAAAACTGTCATTACAACTTTTAAAATGATTAACAATTGCATTTTTGTCAAAGCCAGACACAGAACTGGCATTACACTTGAATAATTATGAATAAAAGTGAATACTGGGGTCAAAAAGGACTGAAAGATGACACCAAATGAAAGGTCAGATTATTTATTCGTTGATCAGATATCCTTATTTAAACCCGGATTTTGTCAATTTTATGTTTGTATTAAGACACCATTAAACAAAAAAGCCTTTTTAAAATAAAAAAGAATAAAGCTTTTTGTGGTAAAAATTAGTGAATACAGAGTAACATATCACCAAAAGTACTAAATTGGCATCTGTATCAAAAAAATCCCAACAATGTCCAGCACTAGTAAACCAGTTATTCCAGGTCATTTATTATCAAATAAAGGTGACACAAGTAACAGAACAGACTGCAGAGATCCAAAGGTCATTATCAGGGAATCAGTCTGTGATCATGAAGGCAATCTGACTGCAAAAAATTACATAACTGTACTCAGTTTTTGCTTTTCTGCATCAGGTTTCAGATTCAACCACATTACTGAAGGATACATCAGGGAATGTAATTAATTATACTTTGTTACACACATTTCTTCCCATTCTGACTGGATTACTATCCTTTCATCTAAACAGGACATGCAACCTGCAACCCTGGGTGTACTAATAGTGTGAATCTGCATTCCTACACACAAAAAGGCATTTCTGTTTACAAAAATGACCCCACTACTTGACAAATGTAAAAAGGTCACCAAGTCAGTTTATCACCTGTGGGAAAACAGGTTCACTGTAACAGACAATGTGCAAGAAAACAGGTGCAGTAAATGCTAGAATTCACTACAAAAGTCCCATCTGGGGTGTCAGTTTTAATTTCTAAAGACAAATTTGATTAAATTCAATTAAAGTGGAAACGTGTGATTCAGTTTAACATTATTTACATCCCAATTTGAACATGTTATGTACAGCAGTTTTGGTCAAAGGCAAATTGAACTTGTGTGTCGGGGAACATGGATGTTTAATATAAAGTTGTGCAGAGTACAAAATGTAATTCTAGCCACAATGAAAGGCAAGCATGATAATCTCAGAAGACTGACAGGTTTGGTCCTCTCAAACAAACATTAAATGGTACATGTCCACTGTGGTGTTTTTTGATGGCAGGGATCGCCCCCCCCCCTCCTTCCCAGCATTGGACGCTTGGTGGGCTTTGCAAGTTAGCAGTTATCAGTTTCTCATTAATGACTGCTGACAAGCAAAGAAAACAGGCTACACCCTCCTACAAACGCGACGGCTGCACCTGATTGGACAAACGCTTCTCAAGTAGGGGCTGTCTGCTCCCAAATTTCAAAACAGGTCAACATGGCACTCGTTTAGAAACTTTTCCTTATTTTACGAAAATAGTTCACCGAAATGTGTTTCTTAAAACATTTTATGCAAAAAAAATATGCTATGCAGTTGCTGAATCCGTCTTCATTTTAGATCGACAACGGTCAGTTTTAAATGATTTTCATGAGTTTTCAATGGGCAGCGAGTCGAACTGGATGCCCTTGATTTGCATAAAGTAGCCTGGGCCTCCACTTTATGCAAAGTCGCCGCAACGCTACCAAAATGCATTGCGTGGCTGCTCACATGGACAATAAATGGGTAGCGTGGAAGTGACGCTTGCCAGTAGACACGTACCATGACACGGGGCTACGCTTCTTCATGAATCCCACTGGGTGTTGTTCTGGACCACAGCACCCTTCATGCATCTTCTGCATCTACTATGTATACAGCACCATTAGTGCTGGGTCTCAGTCTGGTCCCTGGTAGAGACATGTTCACAGAGACCGCCTGGCACTTGGGAAGACTGCCACAAGGTCAGGAGAGAACGGCGGCAGTGAGCGGCGTAAATAAAACAGCTGTCACCTTTTTATGGGGTGCCTGGAGCCCAGCGACTGTTTCCCACGACTGACCCCTTTCCTTGGAGCATCTGGCTGAGGCGGCCCGGCCGGCTGCCTGTGCCTCCCTTTGGCCTCTGGCTCTGAGTCACTGAGCTCCAGGTCGGGACAGTATCCGTCGCTGTCCTGGTACGATCTGGCGCTTTTCACTTTGTGTTCAGTCACGGGCTTAGCCCATATTCTCTCCTTGGCTGAGCCCTTTCGGGACAGTTTGTCGGAGGCCCGCAGGCCCTCTGTGGTCCGTACCAAGTTAATGGTCGCCTCTTTGAAGGACCTGCCAAAGTGCTCCATAGCAGACTTGCGAAAGCTGTTCTTGTCTAAAGCCTGATTTGAAGCGTCCTGGTCGCTGGGCGTCTGGCAAGAACTGTCCTTCTGAGCCACAAACTTCTCTAAGAGGCCGTTAGATTTAGCCACGCAAGCCCGGTCTTGGTCCAGTTTTCCGTTACTGTTGGATGAGTGGCCGTGGAGCGCAGCGTGCAGGGCTAAAGGTTTGCCAGTGTGTTTTACAGGCAGCGCTGGGCTGCGCGAGTGGCTCGAGGAAGACAGCCGTCCGTTGGAGTACTCCTCTCTCCGACTGCGTCCGTGCAGCTGAGGCTTCCCTTGACCCAGCCCTTCACCTGCATGTTCAGAAACATTGCCACTATTGTCCGGGCAGAGCGGCCCATTACCAGATTTGGAGCTGGAATTTCCATTTCCAAGACTTGAGGATTTGGGCATTTTCAGCTTCAGAGTTATCCTTGGAGGAGGCCGAAACAGCATACTCTCCACTGGCGATGAAGTAGGAAGACCTGACGACAAAGAAAGACAACACATGTTCAAGACTCCATACACCATGATCCAAATATCCCAACAAAATATTGGCAAAAAAAAGCAAATGACTGGCAAGCTGAAGCACAACAGATGGCTCACCAGCAGACAGCTCCTGGTTCAAGAGCTTCACATGCAAGTTGAACATCTGCTCCTGGGCTTTGCTCTGCAACACCTTCAGCTTCTCCCGCCGACTCACCATGTAACACAAATTCCTCACCTGCAGAATGAGAAAACTGTCCATTAAAAACAAGCACTACATGTTTGTAAAGCTCTTTCCTGCTCGCTGCTACCTTTAAGACTACACTGACCTGGCAATATTAATGACTGGCCATGCTACGTTAGGTCATAAATATTCTGCATGTACAGTGCTTATAAAAGCATTCACCATGTGGACACAGATGATTGTTTTAAAACTTTGTATCACAGTTGATTAGTTAAGTGTTCTGACACTTACCAAGATAAATAATAAAATGTATTTTTTTGTGATATATTTTAAGAAAGACATGTTAAAGAAAACAATCTTTATAAATGGACCTAAGTTATGTATCCATATAAAACAAGAGCTGAAATAATTTGACAGAAAACTAATCTGCAACTATTTAGATAATTATTTTCCATCTTCCCCAACGTGAGGGACTGCTGCTTTTCGTTGCCTTTTATGATTAAAACACCAAATATTTTGCGGTTTTGGACTGTTGGTCTGACAAAACAAGACGTCACCTTGGGCTTTAGGAAACTGTGACATTACATTTTTCACAATGTCCCCCAAGTCCTGCCACAAATTCTGCACTGGTTTGGGGTCTGACCCAAGAAAAATAAAATAAATCTTTTCTAAAGTGGCAGCTCTGTTGCAGACTGCAGCCAGGATCTCTTTAATTTTTGCATCCATTTTACTCTATACCTCCGTCCTCCAGGGCCTGCTGCAGATGTGGTAAAACAATGAAAAACTAAAAACACTGAAGAAGGTTAACACTTACTCAATAATGTATGTTGATTTTATAAGACCAGCTCAGGAAATTCAGTAACTTCCCAACCCAGACCTAAAACACTTGCAGTGTCTTAGGGTTGTGTTATGTGCACACTGGATCATGAGAGATTACTGAGATGGACATGTTAATATTATGAATAACAATATATTACAATATGTTAAAATGTGCTATACTGAAACTGGCTTTGATACAGTGCTCAATTACTCATCAACGACCACAGTAAGCTCACTAAAATAATGTGAATTCTGAGTGTATAGGCCAGGGGTGGCCAACCAGTTAGGTATAAAGAGCCACAAAAAAAAACCTGCACCATAGCAAAAAGCCACACAACACATGCACGTCCACACTACAACAGCAACAGTGTCTTCCAGATCTAATGACGGTTATAATACATAGCAGTTTTCATAGTTTTTTTTCTCACTTAGATTGACTCAGTGGGAAACCTGACAGTCTTTGTTATCCAAAATCCTTTTCAGGTCTTGCTTGAACTCGGTTGTGGCCACTCGACGAACTCTCTCACTCATTTGTCACTAAAGGGGCTTTCAAACAATCTGATTCAGCAGTGAAAGGGTTAACGAGGAAGGTGCTCTGTGGCCGCTGTTTTTCCTCAGGTTGCAGAATCTGTCCTCAAAACTCTGCTGCATTATTTTCCATTTTAAAATAATTGGCAAATGTATTGGCAGATGCATTCAAATGTGTTTTTTTTTTACTTATCTGAAATACTGTATGTTTCAGAAAAGTTAAAAACAACAATCAACCAATGACACAGCCCCCAGCCACACAGGAAGAGCCTCACAGGAGCAGGCAAAGAGCCGCATACGGCTCAAGAGCCACAGGTTCGCCACCCCTGGTATAGGCCAACATGTGAATTCAGCACATAAACTGTCTGGCTCCTTATAAAGAATGTCCATTAAGCAATATATAAAATTAATACATGTAGGTTAACAAATACAGAATATACTGAGCATAATGCTGTGTACCCAGAAATACCACGACTCAGCACTAAAGATTATTACACTGACGTGTAAATACAAAACAAAACAACAAAAAAGCACCCACCCTCTCCAAATCCTGGCGCAGGTGCATGAACATCCGCATGCGTGTGTGGATGCTGTGCTCCTGCGGCTGCAGCACCAGGTTCTCCTCCTCCTCTTTAGGGGGCAGCAGAGCTTTGTTAAAGTTAGCTCTCCTCTTCAGCTTCCAGTACTGAGAGATGAAGTCCACGAGGTGCGCGGACAGCCCAAGGGCCCGGGCCAGCTCCTCCGGCTGGATCAGAGTGTAGAACTCCTCCTCCAGCTCCTGCAGTCTCTGGGCCCGCTGGCCCACCTTCTCTGCCTCCGCGGGGGGTTTGGAGCGGGCTGGGCTCAGGCCCGCCTCCCCAGCTTTAGACTGGCTGTGCTTGAGGCAGTAAGACTTGAACTTGACTTCGTCCCCTTCATCCAGGATGGTCTTCATCTCCAGGCTGTGCTCAAAGGCGCATGTCACGTGGAAAGGAGTGGTGCAGTTCTTTACCGAGCACTGAGAGGCAGGAGGAGGGTGGGGGGGCAGGTTAATATGCGTACATGGACTAGAACCCAACTACTGTGGATAACAACATCACGGTAAACGTAGGATTTTGCAGAAACCTCATTTCCCAGTAACTTGACTTTACATGATTTGTTTCATAATTTGGTTACTGCCTGGATGGTTGTGTGGAATTCCTCAGGAAATATATTAGTAAGAGAAGGCTAATAAGGTACACATAATGGTTATTTGTCATCTTGTTGAGACACAGCACCTTTGAGAAATAGTTAGCCTGGGAAAGCCCTGACGAACTTCCGGCAAATTTGAGATTTGCTCTGCAAGTCCGTCTGGCCAAGAGCCCATTCAAGCCCATTTCCAATTTTTCCAAATCGAGGCACCAATCACAACCGTTGAGGCGGGCTTTACACGATGACGATAGCAAAGCGACGGCAAGCAGCTTTTTGTTTACATTCAACATGGCGGCCACAGAAGCGCAGCAACCCGTTGATGCCGCTGTCGCAGCTACGTCACCCGGATCGTTGGTCTGATTGGTTGAAGGACTATCCAATTGCGGCCAGAGGCATTTGAGCGGCGTCCGTTGGCGACGCCCCTTTGGAAATGGGCTGTGAATGAGGCTTCCCCAGACCCACTCTCAGTTACAACTGAGAAGGGTCTGGGGTCAGCCAGGCTAAGAAATAGTCATTTTGGGAAATATACTTGTTGAGATATAGATTGAAGATTGATAACACGGTTATAACTGTACGCTAAATATGAAGCTACAGTAAGCAATCAGTTAGCTTAGCTTAACACAAAGACACAAAGGGAAACAGCTAGCCTGCTTGTCCAAAGGTAACACCATCAGCCAGCCAACACCTCTTAAGCCTTCCCATTAACATTTTATTATACTGTATCTTGTGTGTTTAATGTGTACAAAAACCAAAAGTTGTTGTGGTTTTACAGGGTGGTCTTGGCCGGGCGCAGTGACAGTGACAACCAGACTGCCCCTGTTTCCAATCTTTATGCTAAGCTAAGCTAACTAGCTGCTGGCTGTAGCTTGATATCTCATCTAACTCTTGGCAAGAAAGCAAAGAAGCGTATTTCCCAAAATGCCCCACGATTGCTTCAATGTACTTATTGTTACTTGCACTGTTAGTTGCAAACGTGACGCGGCACAAAAGAAAAGGATCCACACTCACCTGGATACAAGCACCGGTCTTCCATTTACACAGACTGCAGATGAGAGACCAGCGGCTGGGTGGGATGTGGGACACTTTGGTGATGGGCTCCATCCTCTCGGGACAAGCAATGCTCACCTACAGCAGAGGAAAATGTACGGCATGGTGAGAGGTTATCTAACACTTACTGTAGAACAATATAAAGAGGCCAAGAGCAGCGCAGACGAAGAGGAGGAGAAGGGCTTGTTTATTTACCTCTGGTATCCACAGGGCACAGCTCACATGTGCCCACTTGGTGCCTGCTCGTGTAGCCTTCATGGCACCACCCTTCTGAGGACACAGAAGGCACTGCGGGTCGATGCCGAGGACACACGTCCTACACAGCCAGTTTCCAACAGGCACTTTGACTATACCGTAACAGGCCTGTGGAGAGAACAGCAGGTTGGAGTATTTTGTGACTGATGTGCTACTCTGAACTAGTCAGTGTGTGGTCTGGATCAACAGACGTACATTTCCAGGATGTCCCCCTCCGCTCTGTTTCTGTTGCTATTCTCAAAATCCCTTCACTTTGGAAAAAAAACTTCAAGACAGCAAGCTACACACACAAAAATGGCAAGTCTTGAAGAAAATTTGAGCGTGCAACAAGGAAGGCCTGCTTGGTTCTTTCCAGGAATGATTGTAAAGATTTACAAGGAATAATTTTACGGCATTTCCTCTCTAACTGGGACGTTTTGGGACCGATTTGCGTGGACTGCAATGGACAAAGTACACACGGAGATACACCGGTAAGAGCAAATTACATTCAACCATGTTTGTATTGTGCGAACACTTCATTTAATATTGTATGTGGCGTTTTTTGCAGGGTGCAAATGTTCCACCAGAACAAGTTCCTTCCAGAGACTTTTTTGCAGAGCCACCGTCGCTGCATCCAGAGCAGACAATTGTGATTGGTTCAAAGAAATGCAAACAACCCAGAATGTTTTTTCTCCTATCCCAGAATGTATGTGTGGTGTAGCCAGACTTTAAAACACAGAGCTGTGGAGATAGGTCCGGCAACGTGAGACTAGTCAGTGGCAACATTCACTCATTGGGTTTAGGAGAAATAGTCAAATGTGCATCTTAAAATCAAATGCTCAGTGTTAAGAAAAAACTCAGGAGCAGCACAACTCATTCCACATGCGTGAAAAAAGTTTGGGAGAACTTGATGACTTACACAGGAGCATTTAATGAACACTTAATTGAGGGGACAATTAAGCAGACAGTACAGTTTAACCACGATGTGCTATCATGTCGTGCCGTCCCAACTCTCTGAAGTTGTCTCTCTCCTGTCTTCCTGAAGGTGTATTTAAACTCATGCTGGAGGCGTTACGTTTAGGTGAACCTTTAAGGGAAACAAAGATATTGCAGGCGCCATAAACACAGAAGCTAAAGCCTAGTTCAGCCCCTTTCTCTCTCTGGGAAGTATGCTAAAGTGTAGCAGTCCCAGCGACCTCCAAAAGGAGACAGTCCTGAAACCAAACATTCCCTTATCATGCAGCTGCCTAGATTCCCTGAATCTGTAGAGAGACCAACATAATTATACATGATCAGGTTTGGTTATTAGAGCATGGCCGAATATTTCTCATCCCCTAACCTGTGACCTATGAATGACCTGATGTTGTCTAAGCTTTCCCTTTGTCTCATTGTACCCCAACGTGGGGTTTCTGGAAATTGCACCAAACTCAGGCACAAAATTGTGTTTTGCTCACAATTCCTTCCTTAAAAAGAAAAAAAGAATTCTGATGCTGACAGATGTATTCAAATGTTTAGATTTGAATACTAGCCGACATGTCGCCTGATACACTCGTGTTTACCTGGTGCACACAGATGTTGCACTTGTCACAGAACACCATGTCATTCCCTTCTTCACTGTCGGGGGAGCGGCACACATCGCAGATAACGTCCTCGTCGTATTCAATCCCCAGGCCTTCCACCGTCTCAATGGCGTGGTTCATGTTGTCATAGCACTGACTCTCCAGGGCCTCCATGGTGCGCTCCATTGTCAGCTCGTCTATGGGCTCCTCTCCTGGAAGACAAAGGAGGATGAAACCCCACACGGTCAGAGAAACCCCAGCAGCCCAAATCTTAAAGCGCCCATATTATGCTCATTTCAGGTTCATAATTGTATTTTGAGGTTGTACCAGAATAGGTTTACATGGTTTAATTTTCAAAAAACACCATATATTTGTTGTACTGCACATTGCTGCAGCTCCTCTTTTCACCCTGTGTTCAGGTCTCTGTTTTAGCTACAGAGTGAGACCTCTCACTGCTGTAACATCTTTGTTGGGAGGTGCACATGCGCAGTAGCTAGGTAAGGATTACATCAGCTAGCTGTTTCTCCAACTTCAGTAGTACAAGGCAGGATTAGCCGGTAGACTTCTTCTAAACGAGGGCACACTTCCAACTTTGTGTGAATACCTGCAGAACAGGGACATGGAAGTAGTTCTTTTGGAGATTATGGTGAACTAGTGTGTGTTGTAGCAGCGTTTTGCCATTCAGAACGAGCTAGCATGCTACGGTTATCCACCTTGTCTCGGCTACTGACGTAGACGGCCCTGCCGATTTTGACCAGCTCACAAAGGAGACTGAATGCAGGACACATTCAGAAACCGTATCTCACTCTAAACAGCATGGATGTTTTTTTTTCCAAGTTTGTATGTGTGTGGAAGCACCAGAGACACAAAATAACACCCCAAATCCCAGAAAAAACTGTTTTTTTTCATAATATGGGCACTTTAATGCTCTAATTTCTAGCATAGAGAGACAGATGTCCATGTTTGTAGATACTGACTTTACTGTCCAACAAATTTTATGGAGTATCCCCTGATCCTGATGCTTACCCATGCGGTCGAGCTCTCTGTTGAGTGCATGCAGCCAGTAAAGGTCCATGTCGTCCAGATCGTAGCGACACATGGCCTCTGCCAGCTCTTTGATGTTGACATAACCTGGTTCTGTTGACTCCTGGCCCGAGCACTGGATGTACTTCCTCTGGTGGGTGTAAAGCACCTCCTTGGGCTTCTCCACAATAACTCTAAACACAGAAGACACGATCAAAAGCTGTCAGCGCTGCAAAGCTCTGAAAGATTCATTTGGCGTATCAAGTTGTAGTAGCACATAGGACTGAACAATATATTGTTTTTCTATCATCATCGCGATATCAACTAGCGCAGAAACCATATTGCGAAAGGCTGCGACATATCGTGAAAGACACTCTGAGATTTTTTGTTAGTTGAAAGAAAATCAGTGGAAAACTGCACTTTGAATTGTTATTCTTTTTTCAGTGGTGCCTTTTGTGTTCAATTCAGTGTTCAATTTCTCCATAAAAGAATGTTGGAAATGATTTCCTTTCACTTGTTTTAAATTCAACAAGCAATTTGTTGTATTTTAGCAGAATACTGAAAGCAGCAGAAATGCAGAACTGAGTACATTTTGATATCTGTTTATTTATGTAGTGTTATCGTTATCGTGATATTCAACAACGGTATCAAATATTTTCCTCATATCGTGCAGCCCTAGTAGCACATTCAAACTGCTTTGTCCAAAGTCAGACCTGTGGGAATGAGACCGAGTTACCTGACTGACGGCTCTGGGATGGTGTCTGGACTTGCCGGGACCTGGACTCCCTTCTCCCACTCCTGCTTCCAGGTGTCTGCCAGCAGGTAGTAGTCCTCTGGGGACACATGGTGGGAGTCAGGCAGCTTCATGGCACTGATCAGGTCTTTTCTGAACACCTGCGGGAGAGGCCGTGGCACACAGTCAGTCAGACACCACTCCTCACGTTTAACAACACTCAGCACAGAGCACTGCCAAGA
>NC_050183.1:9908150-9938150 GCF_008315115.2 Sander lucioperca
TCACAATCCTCCCATCTTACCTTCAGTCCACGCGCTGCTATCCGCTTTATTCCAACCACATATGAGTCCAGACAAAACATTCACCAATAAAAACAGAGACTCTTGTTCTAGCTATAGATTCAATTTGGGAATTTTGTATCCCTCCACAGTCAGTGGGAATGTCCAGGGTTGGTTGCAATCTGTCCACCACCACGGCAGGCACAACAGCTCTATTGTACCACGCCTCCCGCCGGGTCCTAAACTCCGCCGCTTCCCCTCCAACCTGGGTGCGCTCGATTTGTCTACAATAGTCCTCAACACTGATCATACAAACACAGATATTAAATAACCAGTCACTCACCACCAGTGTGCTTTCAGATAGTCTACGGCTTTTAATGTGGCTCTGCCATTTTATAAAGACAGGGTTACATTTTAAGTGTCGAAACAACAAATTACAGACAAATGTGCATTCATAAAGACAAATTGCTCTACAAAAACTGTATGCTGAAGAACAAAATGTGTATAATACAAAAGTACATCACAATAAGTCCATATGTATATTCCCTTGAAGGCAACTGTAGAAAAACAGTTTGATATCAGGCTAAATTTAGCTTTAACTAAAACTGCAATGTGTTGCATGTTATCGCTGATTAATGAATAATTGATAGGTCCCAACACAGACTGAGTGATGTTAAGCTGTTATAGCCATCGACTGGTACAATCAATAGCAAACCAAATGATGAAAATGGAAATGCTGTTTAAGTAGGTGAAGTCAAATAGCAGAAGTGAAAGCTGCTAAATGTGTATCACTAAGGAACGCAGCACAATGAACTCACCAATTCAAAAACCATGATTCATTCTGCTTCAGAAAAATGCTGGAATTAATGTTTTTCCGCTCAAAAAATGAAACCAATCTCTAATAACTATGCAATGTGCTTCTATAACAACACCAAGGAAAATAAGTCATTAACTTGAGTGATTATACAGAACTTTTTTTTACCAGCTCAACACAAAATACATGCAGTCAGACAGGATTATTTCCATTTACAGCTTGTTTAAAATGTTCAAATAGCTCAAATTGAACTTTGGTAACTCTTTACAAAAAAAAAAAAAAAAAGAACAGGCTAATCGGGTTAAAAAGGGGAAACAGAATGTTTCTGTTGACCTTAGTGCCAGTTCTTCATATACTCCTTTATTGTAAATGACAACCTTAAAACCAAGTTGTTTGCTGTTCATAGTGACTAGAGGAACTACACTAACTCAGGAGGACGAATTCTTTACGAATGTAGTTCCTCTAACTACTATTGTGGTTATCTCAAGTGTCACCCTATAATCGGTATCAACTGTAACACACTGCGTTTTTCCAACAGTACAGGTGTGAAAAGCCTTATAACAAAATGAAGTCACACATAAAACTTTTACTAAAAAATGATAAGGAACATTAATTTGTGTCCATACAAAAACATTCAGTCGAGTATAAAACAAATATTACAAAATAAAGATGATGATCACGTGAGTTGCCTACATCAAAAACCCAGCAAGTGTTTACAGGTCAGTTCATCTGCATTAACAGTAAGATACAAACTTTCACAATTTAACTTTGGCCTAACAGATATCATTAAAGATGTAGCTAACATCTACACACCATGTCTCAAATATACATATTTTAAACAAATCAATTATCTAATCCACATACACAAATAAATCCTTGTAAGAAATAAGAATATGATTTATATACATACAATAATTCCCTTCAGGCATTCGTGTGCACATGGGTTTTTCCACCAAGAAAAACAATGCTTTAAATTTTACCGACTTACATTTACAGCAAAGAGCTACATTTACAATCGATAAAAGCAACAGAATTACAGAATACATTCATAGAAATATAAATATTCACAGTACTATTGCCACTAATGGTTTACAGCTAATGCTTTTAGATGATAAGGAGATGAATTTTAGTCTGCAGACTCATGGTTGAGGAACTGAATTGTTTTATCCAAGGCTTTATCAAACTCAGTCCTTAATATTTTCCATTGCGATCCTATTTTTGAGGACAAACACAGGCCAATAATCAAACGCTACTCATACTCAACCCCAACTGGACGGCGGGGGGTTTTAAAGATCAGATTCCATGTCTGATGAGCAGTTTGTTTTGATACTTAATCATTCACAAACCCATCTGCATGTCAGCAAAGTTGAAGAAGCTGTCCACATCTTGAGAGGATGTATTTTTGTTATCAGAGACAAAGACCTGTGGGGGGGGGGGGGATGTGTTACAAAAAGAGAACTCAGGAAAAAAACTAGAAAAGACACATGCCACAACTACACTACGTACCTTGGTTCCGCTGAACACTTCATTAGCGATGTTCTTGCAGGCTCCTACGACTCCGTCACCGTTCAGCTCGAGGGCAATGACAGGACCTTTTAGTAGTAAGATATGAAAGTCACATACAGTACAACAACAGTCCTAAATCCTGTTATTTTAACACACACTTTGGTTATGAAACAGTAACTGCTTTCTACCAAAATGGGAAGCCTGAAATGTTCCAGTATTGACTACCAAATGGGAGTGATGATTCAGTTGATTTCTGCGACGTGTACCACATCAGTGGTGGAAAATTAGCAGTCAGCGATGTCATAATCAAAATCATGTGAGCATGTTGAACAAGTCTTTTTTTCTGTAAAAAGGCAGAAAGCAACAGTAAACTGTGGTCTAAGAGGAAATAAAGTCGCTTTCAAGTATTTGGGTGGAAGAAGGCATCCGAAAGAAACAGAGATGTTTCGATATAATAGCTTGAGAAAACAAGTCATTATTAATAGCATTATGGATATTGGAAGCTTACAAACAGACCTGGTTTGTCAGTTTTGACAATTTAAGACAGCGCTTGTTGCACTCTGCTCTGCTGTAGTATGTACACATGTAAATGCAAGTATGAACAAGCTGTAGGCTAATAAAAACTACTTTGTCAGATAAGATCAAACACACAGTTTCTGAACAGCCGAGCAGATATTTTAGAGCAACAACAGCATAACAAAAGAAGAGAAAACTACCTTTGGTGATCCACTCCACGAGATCCTCTGCACTGTTCTGAAACACTCTCTTCACATCTTCAGGTCGCATTGACACTTCCTTCGTCTGGATCAGCACAAAACCTTTAGCAGTTGCCTGTGCAAATGAGATGAAAGAAGTTATATAATAAAAAACCAAGGTCTGCATCAAGTGTTTAAAAAATCCTCTATGTATTCGCACAGAGGAGATAAACTCTAAAGATTAGTCCGGCTGCAACAAGACTTCTTTACTGTCCCACATGTGGATCCAGTTCCATGCTTTAGTGATAGAGTAATGCATATTTTGGCGACAACACAAACATCACGGGAATGTTTAAGTAGCAACAGAGCCAGCTTAGCATGATGGCTCAGCATTTCAGATACAGCTTTCTAAGACTTCATAGTCCACTAAACAAAAGAAAGTTTAAAAAGATCTTAACTTTAGGAATTCTTAAGGAATACTACACATATAAAAAGATTTATATGTAGCTACTAATTAATGGAATATGTTAATATCTTGCACTGACGTAAAACAGCCTCAGTTAAGGAGAAACCAGCATTTTAAACTCCAAGTCATACACTGTATATCCAAAGACATGATTGGGTGGTTTGATAAGACATGCTATTTTTAAACCCACTTCTTTGGATGACAGTAACGTTAACTTCAGTTATGATGCAACTATGATTTCATTAGACCGATAACCATCTTCAGATTGTTCTACTTGTTTTGGATTAGTCCTTAAACTAGATTTCCTCAATATTAAACCTCAATTAGGATTCTTTAACCTTCTGTTCCTTGCAGGGTTCAAAATTAACTTTTTCTTCCACTAGCCGAATGGCTAGTTAGTGGGTGCATTTGGCTGGTGGATGGTGCTAATTTTGAACCCTGGTTGCTCATATACAATGTTACAGACTGCGATAGTCAACACTGCTTTTGCTTTTTGCAATTAATTCTGTAACCTTATAAAGCACAGTTAGATGTAGCATGGCTGACAACACACTGATATAGCTTTGTGTGCAATCAGTGAGTAAGCTCTGATACAACATTACCACCACCGTGTTTCCATTCACATACTAAAAAAAGACTTCCTCTTTTTTGGTGTTAAACTACACTAGACCTCTTCACACTCCTGTCCTCTTTATATTTCTCACCTCATCGATCAGTTTGCGGGCATTTGCAGTGGTGTATTCTCCTGAGAAGAAAACAAAGAGGCAGGACTCTTCGCTGTCCTTACGCCTCCCTCCCTTTGTCAAAGGCACAATGCTGCGTTGGGGTTCAGTGGAGATTCTAACAGACTTGAATTCAGACTCAGGGTCTGGGATCGGTATATAATCCAGAACTGATGAAGTCTCTGGCAACAAGCTCCAGTTGTTCTCTCCGGACACCGGCGTGAAGTCGTGGATGTTGCTCCAGTTGTTGTTGAATATGCTGAGCCCGGCATCTTTGAAGTGGAAGGCCAGCTCGGGGTAGAAGTACTGAAAGCAGCCGAACTTCATACCCGTAGATGACTCAATGATGGGCTGAGTGGCACAGCACAGGAACACCTCCATCTTTTTACAGTCTCGAGTGCGGAACTGCTGACAGGCCACCATGCACTTGATGTCTTTACAGTCTCTGAAAAACACACTGCCCTTGATAGGTCCTAGAACAATGCGGCAATTGACACAGTCATCGATAGTGATAGTTGCTGAGTGGTCGAACACATAAATGTTGCAGTTCTCACACTCCTGGATGACAAACTGTTGCCCGTTCAGTTTGCCAGGCAGACGGCCCACCGTGACATCTTTGAGCCCTGACAGCATGTAGTCTTTGGGATCAACCTGAGCAAAGAGAAAGGTGACTGGATGAGTATTCTAACAATATATTTAAAGATGTACCAAACCGGTATTGGATATATTTGATGATGATGATGATGAATATTTTATTCCAGTTAACACATACATGAAAGAAACAATTCATTCCCAAAATTTGCCACTGTAGCTAACTGAAAAAAGTATAGTCCCAATTGAATCACCTAGAAATCCAACTAAACTAAATTAAACTAAATACTTGAGTACAATCCTAGTAATTTTACATTTTAATAAAATGACTTCAATAACCCTTAATTATTTTAGATTTTAAAGAATTTTTGAAACTCAATAGACACATTTTCAACTCATCATTAAGTTAATTCCATAATTTAACCCCTAAAACTGAAACACATCTAGATTTTACACTAGTCCTCACTTTACCAGTTTCAAAGTTTCCACCTCCATCATCCAAAAACAATACTGATGTTTTTGTAAGAGTCATTAGAGTACATGGAGTTTTTTTTTTAGACATGATAAATACCAATTGTGCATGTTATCTACTTTATTTTATGTTTCACTAACATTACTACAATTGTTTGGCTTTTCCATGCACGAGTGATATTTGATAACTTGCAGATATGTATTATGCTATTTTCGGACAACACAACCTGCATGATAGTGTATTATTTGGTAGACCAAAGGTGCAACACCCATGAGTCAAAAGGGAAGTTGAACCACCGCTTAGTTAACGCCTAATATGTCTAACAAGCCATATTACGTGGGTCAGCTGTGAACTACAGCGTGTTGTAAATCCGATAATGAGATAACGCTGGATACATGGAGGCTAGGGCGAGGCTTTGAGCCTAAAACTCAAGTGTCAACATATAATGAGCGTTACATGCATGCCTTGGCTAACGTTAGTTAAGCAACAGTTAACATGTAAGTTAAGGCTGAATATTTGGAGAATTGGGTACCGCGATAAAAAAAAAAAAATGCGGCTGCGCAATTAATCCCAGGCTTGACTAAACACTGTTCGTTTCCCTTCGCAGCTGTAGCACTCAGGTTAGAAATACAAATATCGATATAAGGTAACGTTACTGGTTGGTACAACAGGGTCACTAACAACCGTAGACACATCGTAAAAAGCAGCTAATGATTTACGTTTTGATAAGTTACACAAACGCTTTAAAAGGTGTAAAAGTAGCTGCACCTCTTGGGAAATTGTACAGTAACGTTACGTTAGCTAACGTTACCTGCAAGCGACTTAACACATATAACGTTGGTTTAAAGATGTAAAGGGGTCAGGCAAACTAGGTTTTGTTGGTTAAATTTGCTTCCATTTGCCAGCAGGCATGAGTTTAATTTACTTTGCGTTACCTTTTCTCTCTTATCCCAGCTGTACTGCTTCGGTGCCTCGTCGGTGTTGTTGCCAAGGGGAACCGCGTTGCTTGTCGTTGTTTCGACAGTCGTTGTTGTCGGCGTACGGTCATCTTTTTCCGATGACTTTCTTTTGGATTTTTTCGAAAAGAAGCACCCCATTTGGTCTTTCAGTGGCGACCAGATAAGACAAGTTTCTAACCGTAACGTTAGCTAGGAGAACACGATAAACAGTGAGGGACTGGCAGTCAGGCAGAGGCTTACGTGCACTCTTGAGTTGACAAGGTTTTTTTTGGGCTTCCTGTTTCCCCAGCTTCGTTTCACAACCATTTGATACCGTGCGTTACAACAACCAATCACAGACTCGGATAGAGTGAAAGGATTACGTAGAAGAGGTGTGCACTCATGAGGCGTTTGAGTACACATTGTACAAAAAATTTTATTTTAAACATAGGCCTAATTTAATGCGTGTTTATTGTACATTATAATAAAAAACACAGACACAAAATACACAATTTCCAACTTTATTTAAATATGCAATCTTCTTCTAGCGGATATAATATTATAATAGCTGTTACTTTGAAATACAATGGCGTTTCATAGAAGATGAAATTAATTCCTCCTCTGTATTTCTTCTGTGGCAAAATACCATTACAAGCCACACATAATAAAGTAGGGTGGCCTCAAATTCGATTTACCTTACCTGCATCAATGGCCAGGGAGTAAATCAAAAAGGCTGTTAATTTACCAGACTACTATGAATGCACCGTTATCTACACCTCGATGGGTGTTGTCTTTGTCAGAAAAAGCTGCTTGCAGACTTGCCAGCTCCAGTAAAATATCTTATGTACAACAATAATATCATGGGATTAAATAAAATGACTCAAAAGAGTGCTAAATCAAATCATGCAATACGATGCAAGTGTGTTTTACAAGTGTGCAAGTGTTTTACACAAGCCAGGTTTATATATTTGCAGTGTTTATCCAGTATTGAAGTGTTAACCTATATATTAAAAGAACACAATCATGCACAAGAAACCACAAGCAACATGTAACCATGTCGAACCAGACATCAGATTAGCTTGCAATGTAAACCACTAGGTCACTCTAAAAATAGGTAATCCCCCATCATGCCTCTGTAAGAGATGCTCTGTAGCCTGGCCTTTCTGTACATCCCCTTTTCATTCTGTGTAACCCCATGACCATTAGGTGACTTATGTAATGTTGAAATACAAAATACTAATGTTGCTGAACTTGTGGAGTAGGTGGTGTATAATAAAGGCTCTATTAAAATAGCACATGGATATTAAATAGCATACAGCGTAGCCAACATAAGAGGAAATAGCCCACTGACATGATAAAAAAAAAGCACTGCTAGATAGAGGTAAGTTGCTTGAAGTCTTGTGAACATAGCCCCCTAACAACAGCTGGTCCTGTCAGTCAGGAAATTAATTAATTAAATTAATTTGAAGAAATTAATCCTCTTTATTCATCCACAAGGCTTTCTAACTCCCAGCAGTACTGATTGCAGTGGACCCCACTGGGAAAATACAGTATATAACTTGAAAAAGGCAGTGGAGCAGTCCATTAAATCTGTGAAACCAGCACACATGCTAGCACAAAGCATGACTGGATTAACCACAGGGGCCCCTGGGCTGTTGAAGGCCCTGGGTTTGATCCACTGATAATATAAAATATTGATTAGTGCAGCTTTTAAGTTTTAGGGGTCATAGAAATATAAATAGTGCTCTGGTTCCCTTTTGCCCCCCCCCTCCAGCTGTGGCCCCATGGTATCAACCCACCTATGACCCCACTAACGAGGCCACATTATCCAAATGGGTATTTCATCTAGCCTACTTTTCTTGCAAAAGGCTGAACTTTTGACGTCCAAGCTCAGCTCATGTGAATTTCCTGTTTTGAAGCGGACCAAGCACTGAACAGTAAATTCATCAAAGTCTCAGCACATTGGTTAGCCACACCAGTGCCAGAGTCTCCCCAGCTGTGTCTACTTGGAGATAGGTCCCTTTTGCCACCAGAGATTTGTAAAGCGGAGTCCGCTCTGACACTAGCTGGGTTTATCACTGCAGTACGAATCATTCTTAGACACTGGAAAAGCCAAGTAAGGCCTAGTTTGCAGACTGGCTGAAGTTAATGACAGACACAGCCTCATTTGAAGATCTTATTGCAAGACTGAATGATGGAAGGGGTAAATTCTACCAGGTCTGGTCTCATCTCCTGCAGTTTATTCAATTTGAAATGACTAGTGCATCATAATTAATATTATCAAGCCTAATTCGATCTCAGCCACCCCCCCCATCTTATTTTTTTGTTTTCCTATTTTACTTATTATTTATGTGTAGGCCTATGTGTTTTAATTGTGAATTGTTGTTGTTGTTTTTATGTCTTTCTTGCCCAGATTGCTGTATAGTGTGTGTTTAGTGCTGTTACATGTTGTTAAATGTGGTGTGTTTCTCACATGGAAAAACAATAAAAACTTTGATTATAAAAAAAAAGTCTCAGAACAATGATTTAGCAGCTTGAAATCGGCCGACTTGGAGGCGGTGATTTGGTCTCCTCCACAAGGGCAGCGCAGTCTCCGGAGCGGCTGCCTCGACTTTTCACATCGTGCAGTGTACCTTTAAAAGGTTGAACTCGCCAGTCTACGGTCTACGAACACTGGATTGTATTCCCAGTCGGCTCAGCTGTGTGTAGACTACCTTCCAGCAGTGACATGGCATAGAGGCGGTGTACTGTCAGCAGCAACAACAGCAGCAGCAGCAGCATCATCATCCTGCACCATGGACGCTCTCCGACAACCGAAGCGGAGCGGAGCCTTCGCCGCACTGGACACCATGATGCCCGTTTGGATATTACTGAGCGCGGTGTCAGGACTGAAGGCGGAGGATGGCGGAATGGAAGAGCTTACCACCGAGAAGGAGGCTGAGGAAAGTCACCGACAGGACAGCGTTAATTTGCTGACATTCATTTTACTGCTGACCTTAACGATTCTCACCATATGGCTCTTTAAGCACAGACGGGTCCGTTTCCTTCACGAAACCGGACTGGCAATGATTTACGGTGAGGCTCATATGTTGAATACACAAACACGTACACTCTCTCCTTCACAACTAGCCTACCGCCACGACCTCCTTCCAGCAGGCTTTGCATGATTAGTCAGTCTCCCTGGTGGGTGTACGGCGAGCAGATAAAGCCTAGCTGAAGACTCAGAGATGGTTTAAAGCTGAACAGATGCACTGTGGCGCCTCCGCATTTCCACCAGCTCACATAGCTCCTAATTGGCAGGGCCAGTGCTCATTTCTAGAAGGTGCTGTCTGTCGGTTGCTCAGCCTCGTCTTCTCTCCACTAGGCTGGCTACTGCATGTGCAGCTTTATCCTTGACTGACTGGGAATCCGTAGCCAGACATATCTGAAGTGTAGGCTAATACATTAGATTACAGCGAATACTAGGCCTATAGCCTATTGGTTTATCTCCTATGATATCAATAAGATATAAAATATCTTATGCAGTTGTTGTTGTTGTTGTTAGGGTATCCTCTTGAAATGCTTAATACCACCACTATGTCTTTTTAATTTAAAATATTTGATACATCTTCAAGCTTTCAAAGCAATTAACAGGACAAAGGGGGAAAGAGGGTACACATATGAAAGAAAAATATATAAAAGACATGTTTTGCATATGTACTCACTCTCCATTCAATACAGTAGCCTACTACTGTATATCTAACCAACATCATCATGCATTTAAAAAGAAAGGGTTTCCTTGGTCTTTGGTTGTAAAAGGCTACAAAATTAAAGGTAACAAAAGTTTATCACATTCATCACTCTACTTTATTGATCCCCGGTGGGGGAATTCGGTAATCATAGTCATCATCTGGGGTCTGCATATAGGCCTATTTCTGTGCCAGTGAGTTTTTTGTTTATTCCTATCATTCATCCACATGAGTGTAGAATGTTCACTGAATAGACCACAATGCTACATAGCCCAAGCAGTGGTCAATCTACTTAACTAGCAGCAGAAACACAAAGTCTGTCTTTTATCATCTGACTACATGATGCAATAACATGACCAGAGTCAGCGATTACTGTCATAATGTGTGCCGGGTAATGCTGAACTGAACTATTTCAGTAATAATATCTCAGAACCTCAACTGTATTTATTTTTTTCATCATAGTTTATCAGAATGATCTCAGTCAGTCAGTGCTACAAATGTCACTTATTAACCACAGATGTCACATGAAGAAGATAGACTTTGATTTGTTTTTTGTTGCTTAAAAAGAAAATATGTGTTATACACATTAATACACATGTGGAATTAGTATATTAAACGTATATCATTATCTGTGTTGAGTGGTTAAAACTCCCATCCTTTTAGAAATATTATTTTGGTTAACTCAGTTTGATATGATTAAGTTAAAATTTACATCATGTTAGAGCACACTGTGTTTTTTGGACCATCACCGGTATAAAAGTGCTGCCAAGTGGAAACCTTGTCCCAATATTGATTTGCTATATAAAGAGCAAAGGCTACAGGAAACCTTGTGTTTGCAGTTGGTATATTCAGTTGGTTGTTGGGGCAAATTACAACACAAAGGAAGCCCAAGGTAACGGATATCCAGCCTAAATGAGGGACATCCGGCAGATTTTCCGGCGGCAACGGAGCTATCCCGGAAGTGGAACATCAAGGATATAATAATAATAATAATAATAATAATAATAATAATAATAATAACTTTTATTTATATAGCGCCTTTCAAGAAACCTAAGGACACTTTACAGAATTACTGTGGCTAAGCTAAAGGAGGTTGTAGGCTGTGGTAAACGGGTGGTGTTTCAGGAGTTTTTTAAAAATGTCCAGGGATGTAGCATTTCGGATATCTGCAGGGAGGGTGTTCCAGAGGGATGGGTCTGCAACACTAAAGGCTCTGTCTCCGAAGGTGCAGAGTCTGGTGTGGGGAATGGAGAGCAGGCCAGCGTCTGAGGACTGCAGGTTTTGGGGAGGATGGAGGAGGTCGGAGAGGTACTGTGGGGCCAGGGCATGGAGGGATTTGTAGGTGAGAAGGAGGATTTTGTGATGCGGGACTTAATTGAGAGCCAGTGACGGTGGATGAGGGTTGGGGTGATGTGCTGCCAGGTCTTGGTGTGGGTGAGGACCCTGGCGGCAGAGTTTTGGACATACTGGAGCCTGTCTAGGGTTTTGCTGGGGACCCCAGACAGGACTCCATTGCAGTAGTCCAAACGGGAGGTAATAAAAGCATGAATGAGGGTTTCTGCCACGGAGTCAGAGAGTGATGGGCGGAGTCTGGAGATGTTTTTGAGGTGAAAAAGGCTGATTTGGTGATAGATTTGATGTGAGTATGGAAAGAGAGGGTGGAGTCCAGGATTACACCAAGGTTGCGGCCCTCAGAGGATGGGCAGATTGCGCACCCATCAACATCCACGATGAGATCTCTTACCTAGACTACCTTTTATGGTACTTCCTAGTTCAAATAATAAATACAAACCTCCCACTATAGCAGCTGGAAAGAACCCAAACTTTGTGAACTGTTTTTGAGTATTTTTAGCAAGAAAATGAGACGGGTAGTTTAATTTTCAAGAATCAGTCAACGTCAACCCTATTTTGTGTTTCTGTGTCTGTATATGTGTCTGTGGGTTGGGTCGAAGCCAGAGTGTGATGTACGAGGTTAAGCTCCTCTGGTAGGAAGTGAGCGCAGTGCTGGCAGCTTTGCTTTGCCTTGTCTCTTGCAGATAACTGCTGTCTGATCAGAGGATTTATGTCCTCTAACTGCCTGCCTCGTTCCTTTCTTCCTGGCTTTAGCTCTCTGCTTACCATCTCTCCATTTTTCGTCCTCTGCTCTGCTGCTCTCTGTGTGTCACTGCCTGATCCCGGGGGCTTGTAAAGCAGATGCACCTGGGAAATGATCTAACATTGAGCAATTGACTGGATAAGTTTTATTTTGGTGGCTTTTGGGTAATTTTAGGTAGGGCTGCTCGATTATGCAAATAATCATAATCACACTCATTTTAAACCGTGAAAAAGCTGTTTAAAACAGTGAAACTGTTAAATCAACAGTGAAAACACCTTGAACTCTGACATTTCCCTTAATACTGCTTAAATGGAATCTAATCTAATCTAATATTACCTGTTTAACTTTTTGAATTCCCCTTCAGAACATAACACAAAATAAGAGTTTACTTGCAAAATAAAATGTGCAAAATAATCGTTTTTCTCGATTACATTGTTTTTGTGATCGTTAGGAACCAAAATCGCGATCAAAATTTCATTAATAGCACACTTCGTATTTTAGGTTATTTATCACATGCATGAGCTGAGGCTATACCCATGACAACATGTCTAAAGCCATACATTTTACGATTTTTTTTGTCTCACTTATGATTCTTTCCTCTGATTCCCTAAGGTTTGCTGGTAGGTGTGATTCTGCGGTATGGCATCCCTGCCACCAGCTACCACAACAAGACACCCCCAAGCTGCTTGCTGAAGGAAGGACCTGTCAGCACCCTACTGCTTAATGTCAGCGGCAAGTTTTTTGAGTACACCCTCAAAGGCGAAATCAACTCCAGAGAGATTCACAATGTGGAGCAGAATGATATGCTGCGCAAGGTAACAGTTAGAAAGAAACAATCATTCCTCAGTCCTGATTTTGCCTGATTTACCCTGTTAACTCGTTTGATTTCTCATCTTTTCCAGGTGACATTTGACCCTGAAGTATTCTTCAACATATTGCTGCCTCCAATTATTTTCCACGCTGGGTACAGTCTAAAGAAGGTGAGGGGCGGCATGTCAAATTCAGGATTTGTGAGGCTGAATTTGTATGATTCACAGTAACAAGAGATGATGCTGTTGTTGTTGTTGTTGTGGGCCAGGTGGGCATATCTGCTAACCATAAACTGCTGTCTCATTGGACAGATGGTAAGCTAAGAATAAACCTCATTGGCCACACAGAGAGCGTTCAGTGGTTACTGAACATAAGTGGCTCTATTGAGGGGAAGTCCAGAGCAGATGTCTTTCATTTCCTCTGGCTTTTGCACTGGCAAATAAAAAACGGCTGACGCTGACAACATGAGCAGCTTCTGCTTTCGATTGTCAAAGTGCAACAGCTTTGTTGTAATTGGGGAATTCTTGGGATGGCTTTGTGCTTTTTAATTTTTAATTCATCACCATATTTACAATTCAATTTCAATTCAATTTTATTTATAGTATCAAATCATAACAAGAGTTATCTCGAGACACTTTACAGATAGAGTAGGTCTAGACCACACTCTATAAAGCCCCAACAATTCCAATAGTTCCCCCAAGAGCAAGCATTAGCAGTGGCTATTGCGACAGTGGCGAGGAAAAACTCCCTTTTAGGAAGAAACCTCGGCAGACCCAGACTCTTGGTGGGCGGTGTCTGACGGTTGGGGTTATGACGGTACGGGATGTAGCACGAGGGGCAGGAGTAGGTCTGACCGCCGACAGGACACGAGGGGCAGGAGTGGGTCTGACTGCTGACAGGACACGAGGGGCAGGAGTGGGCCTGACCGCCGACAGGACACGAGGGGCAGGAGTGGGCCTGACCGCCGACAGGACACAAGGGGCAGGCGTGGGCCTGACCGCCGACAGGACACGAGGGGCAGGCGTGGGCCTGACCGCCGACAGGACACGAGGGGCAGGAGTGGGCCTGACCGCCGACAGGATACGAGGGGCAGGAGTCGGCCTGACCACCACGGGCAAAGTCTCAGGGGGGCAGAACAAAGGCAAAGTCCTAGGGGTGGTCTCAAGGGCGGTCTCAGGGGCGGTCACAGGGGTGCCGGGGACCGGCAAAGTCTCAGGGGCGGTCTCAGAGGCGGCTATAGCCAGTTCAGAGGGGCTGGACACCAGCCAGGATTCAGGGGGGTGGCTAGCCAGCCGGGAACTAGGGAGGCTGCTAGCTAACCTGGGCTCAGGGGGGCTGCTAGCTAGCTTGGATTCAGGGGGGCTGCTAGCCAGCCGGGGATCAGGAAAGCTGCTAGTCAGCTGGGGATCAGGAGAGCTACTAGTCAGCCAGGGATCAAGGATAAAGGACAGCCTTGGGACACTAGGGAACTCGGGAACTCTAGGAAACTCGGGAACTCTAGGAAACTCGGGAACTCTAGGAAACTCGGAAACTCTAGGAGAAGCTCGGGGACACTAGGAAGCTCGGGGACACTAGGAAGCTCGGGGAAGCTGGGCAGTGCTGGGACACTGAGCAGCTTGGGGACCCTAGGGAGCTCGGGGATACTAGGAAGCTCGGGGACACTAGGAAGCTCGGGGAAGCTGGGCAGTGTTGGGACACTGGGCAGCTTGGGGACACTAAGGAGCTCAGGGACACTAAGGGGCTCAGGGACACTAGAAAGCTCGGGGACACTAGGAAGCTCGGGGAAGCTGGGCAGTGCTGGGACACTGGGCAGCTTGGGGACACTAGGAAGCTCGGGGACACTAGGAAGGCTGCTAGCCATCCTAAATTCAGGGGGGCTGCTAGCTAGCCTGGGATCTGGGAGAGTGCTAGCTAGCCTGGACTCAGGGGGGTTGCTAACTAGCCTGGGCTCAGGAAGGCTACTAGCTAGCCGGGGCTCAGAGAGGCTGCTAGCCAGCCGGGGATCAAGAAGGCTGCTAGCTAGCCTGGATTCAGGGGAGATGCTAGCTACCAGCAAATCAGGGGGGTTGCTAGCTAGCTGGGGCTCAGGGAGGTTGCTAGCTAGCCGGGGCTCGGGAAGGCTGCTACCTAGCCTGGATTCAGGAGGGCTGCTAGCTAGCTGGGGCTCAGGAAGGCTACTAGCTAGCCGGGGCTCAGAGAGGCTGTTAGCCAGCTGGGGATCAAGAAGGCTGCTAGCTAGCCTGGATTCAGGGGAGCTGCTAGCTAGCCGGGGCTCAGGGAAGTTGCTAGCTAGCCGGGGCTCAGGAAGGCTGCTAGCTAGCCTGGATTCAGGAGGGCTGCTAGCTAGCTAGGGCTCAGGACGGCTACTAGCTAGCTGGGGCTCAGAGAGGCTGTTAGCCAGCCGGGGATCAAGAAGGCTGCTAGCTAACCTGGATTCAGGGGAGCTGCTAGCTAGCTGGGGCTCAGGGAGGTTGCTAGCTAGCGGGGAAGTTGAGAGGCTGCTAGCTAGCCGGGAATCAGGAAGACTGCTAGCTAGCCTGGATTCTGGGGAGATGCTAGCTAGTGGGGAATCAGGGGGGTTGCTAGCTAGCAGGGACTCAGGGGGATCGCTAGCTAGCCGGGGCTCAGGGAGGTTGCTAGCCAGCTTGCATTCAGGTGGGCTGCTAGCTAGCCGGGGATTAGGGAGGCTGCTAACTAGCTCGGGGTCAGGAGAGCTGCACGCCAGCTCGGAGTCAGGAGAGCTGCATGCCAGCCCAGGGTCAGGAGAGCTGCACGCCAGCCCAGGGTCAGGAGAGCTGCACGCCAGCCCAGGGTCAGGAGAGCTGCACGCCAGCCCAGGGTCAGGAGAGCTGCACGTCAGCCCAGGGTCAGGAGAGCTGCACGTCAGCCCAGGGTCAGGAGAGCTGCACGCCAGCTCGGGAACAGGAGAGCTGCACGTCAGCCCAGGGTCGCTGGGCAGCAAGAGGTACGGAAGGCCACACTCTCTTGCAGTGGCCTGCCAGCGAGCCTCCATGATGGCTTTAGCCAGAGCGGGATTCTTCTTAATTATACCCCGAAAAAATCCCAGCAAAAGCACACCATCAGTGTCCATAGGGTGAAAAAAAGGCTCCAATTTCCGCACTGCTGGGTCCATGGCTGGTCAGATCGTTCTGTCAGGAGAAGTGAGGAATAGTGGACCCAAATGCAGGGAGAGGCAGGCAGGCAGGAGATGGATTGAGTTCAGGGATTTATTAATAACAAAAAACGGCAGCGCAGAGGCTGGAAAAACCACACAAAAAAACTAAGACAAAAATACAAAAGCAACAGGAAAAACACAGGCTGACGGCAACTCGGGCAGGGAACAAAGGAGCAAACTTACGGGGACAGGACACAACGGAATACAAACAGACACAACGATACAAAACGATCTGACAAGAGACAAAGGGAACACAGGGGTTAAATACATGAGGTAATGAACAAATGAGGGACAGGTGACACGACAGGTGAAACACATCAGGGCAGGGCAGGACAATCAACAAAGGCGGGAACAAAAAGGTAAAACTAGACATGACGGGACAGAAAACAGACTATCAAAATAAAACAGGAAACAGGAACCACTAACAAAAACCTGAAATCAACTAAACACAGTAACTTGACAACACACAACACAGAACACAGAACACAGGAATTAACCAAAAAATACACTATAAACCAGGAGATAACTAAACAGAAATATACAGACTATACAAACACAGGAAACATGCACAAATAAACAATAAAGACAACAGAAATGAACAAACTGGAACAGAAATATCCCTAAACCGTGACACTAGCTGTTTCATCACCACCCATAACTTTAAACTTTTTTTCCCAGCAGTTAGCAGCTCCTCTATTTCCTTTGTGCTTTGCATTGTGGGAGAATAGTGACCATCAACAGCACACTCAAAAATAAAGTGTTTTTAGTCTGCATACTGAGAGTATACTTATATTTACAGGTGAAGGGTGGGGGTGTGGCCTTGACCAACTGCCAGGCTTCGCTTATTTGCAAGCCATGATGTCTCTCTCTCTCTCATAGGCGGGCCAAATTCTCTGGGCGGGCAAAGCAGAGAAAGGGGAGGTAACCTTTCCCCTTATGACATCATAAAGGGAAGATTCCAGATTGGCCCATCTGAGCTTTCATTTTCTCAAAGGCAGAGCAGGATACCCAGGGCTCGGTTTACACCTATCACCATTTCTAACCACTGGGGGACCATAGGCAGGCTGGGGGAACGCATATTAATGTTAAAAAACCTTTCATGCCATGGGACCTTTTAATGTCATTATAGATTAATCTATTCATATTAGTACTACCTGAGTATTGTTGCTGAACATGTCCATCCCTTTATAGTCTATATTCTTGACGTTCCACTTCCGGGATTGCGCTGGTGCTGCAGGAAATTCCGCCAGATGCATGTATTTTCTGTTTCCTTCCGCTTTCTTTGTGTTGGAATTTTTAATTTGGTGGATTTCTGAGGACTATGGTTAACTGTGACGTAGCTCTTGCTGCTGGGCCCTCACAAATCCACCTTTATGCAGACGACACCATCCTGTACACATCCGGCCCCTCAATAGATAATGTGCTATCAAACCTTCAGGAGAGCTTCTATGCTATTCAGCACTCCGTCAGAAACCTCTAATTACTTCTAAACTTCGGCAAAACCAAGTTCATGCTTTTCAATCGATCACTGCCTACCCCGGCCCATCCGATCAGCCTCACCACGCTCGATGGACTGGAATTAGAAAATGTGACATAGTACAAATACCTAGGTGTCTGGTTAGACAACTCCCTCTCCTTCCAGCAACACATAAAACACCTTCAATCTAAAGTTAAGTCCAGGATCGATTTTCTATTCCGCAACATTCCTCCTCACGCTGCCAAACTCACTTTGGTGAAAATGACAATCTTACCAATTCTCAATTTCAGTGATGTTATTTACAGAACTGCCTCAAACTCTCTCCTGAAAACATTGGCTGTTCTCTATCACAGTGCCATACATTTTGTGACCAGAGCCCCTTATAACACCCACCACTGCAAACTCCATGCTTTAATTGGCTGGCCCTCGTTACACACTCGACGCCTAACCCACTGGTACCAACTCATTTACAAGTCCGTGCTAGGCAAAGCCCCGCTGTACCTATGCTCACTGGTCACTATAGCTTTACCTACCCGCAGCCTTCAAGCAGTTACATCTCCTTGGTCACTCCAAAAGCCCACACCTCCTTTGGCCACCACTCCTTCCAGTTCTCAGCTGCAAATGACTGGAATGAACTACAAAAAACCCTGAAACTCAAAACTCATATCCCACTAACTGCCTTCAAAGCATGTCGGTCCGTGCTCCTGTCTGATCACTGTACGCGCTAACTGTTCCCCGTCTTTCATCCACTGTTTTTGCACACCCTTACTCCATTATCTCTGTCATGCCCCATTGCATAGTTGCACAGATGCACATCCACACCTGCATTGCTATCATATTTGTTACGCTATTTTGCACTATTCACCTGCCCTAGTATGCTCAACCGTTATTTCTTCCCACCTTTGTTGCCGCACAATTTTTGCACATCTACTGATCTACTTCGCTATCTAGTCCACAATCTGCACTAACTGTATATTGACTATATTGACTCTTTACTACATTTCAGCATTTATATAGTCTGTCTATTCTTGTATACTGTGTTATTACTGATCTTCATCACTACCTAGACCACTATTTGCACTAACTGTATATTGTCTCTTCTCTACATTCAGCATTTATATAGACTGATTACTGCTTACTGTGTTATTACAGATCCACATCACTTAATAGACCGCAACCTGCACTAACTGTATATTGACTCTTCACTACACCTCAGCATTTATCTAGACTGTCTATTCATATACATTGTGTTATAACTGATCTACTTCACTAACTAGACCACTAGACTATCTGTTTACTGACTCTTTACACCATCGACTCTTTACACCATCTCAGCAGTGATATAGACTCTCTGTTCATGTATATTGCATATCCGTCGACTTACTTACACCTCACTATGTGCCGGCATTTGTAATTGCCCACTTATTCTGCACTTTATGTAGCATATTGTATTCTGTATTCTTGTACTTCTTGCCTACACTTTTGGCCAGGTCGCCGCTGCAAATGAGAACCTGTTCTCAACGGCCTACCTGGTTAAATAAAGGTTAAATAAAAAATTTAAAAAAAGAGAGACTAATCCCTTTATGACCACAGTCTTCTAAAGGCTACTTCCAGCAGAAATGTGCCAAAAATCTAAAATCATCTCCAACTGGTTTCTTGAACGTGACAAAGTTCACAAGAACTCAAAGAACTCAAATGGCCTTCATAGTCACCAGATCTCAATCCAATAGAGCACCTTTGAGATGTGGTGGAGCGGGAAATTTGCATCATGGATGCGCAGCCGACAAATCTGCTGCAACTGCGTGATGCTATCATGTAAATATGGATCAAAGTCTTTGAGCAATGTTTCCTGCAACTTTTTGATTCTATGCCAGGGGTGGCCAACCAGTTAGGTATAAAGAGCCACAAAAAAACCCCGCACCATAGCAAAAAGCCACACAACACATGCACGTCCACACTACAACAGCAACAGTGTCTTCCAGATCTAATGACGGTTATAATACATAGCAGTTTTCATAGTTTTTTTTCTCACTTAGATTGACTCAGTGGGAAACCTGACAGTCTTTGTTATCCAAAATCCTTTTCAGGTCTTGCTTGAACTCGGTTGTGGCCACTCGACAAACTCTCTCACTCATTTGTCACTAAAGGGGCTTTCAAACAATCTGATTCAGCAGTGAAAGGGTTAACGAGGAAGGTGCTCTGTGGCCGCTGTTTTTCCTCAGGTTGCAGAATCTGTCCTCAAAACTCTGCTGCATTATTTTCCATTTTAAAATAATTGGCAAATGTATTGGCAGATGCATTCAAATGTGTTTTTTTTTTTACTTATCTGAAATACTGTATGTTTCAGAAAAGTTAAAAACAACAATCAACCAATGACACAGCCCCCAGCCACACAGGAAGAGCCTCACAGGAGCAGGCAAAGAGCCGCATACGGCTCAAGAGCCACAGGTTCACCACCCCTGTTCTATGCCATGAAGAATTAAAGCAGTTCTGAAGGCAAAAGGGGTTCCAACCCGGTACTAGCAATAAAGTGGCCAATGAGTTTATATGTACCATAGGGCTGCATCAAATGATTAATGCCATTACAAATGAATGAATATATTAGTACCTTAAAATATACCAAAGTACGGAGAATGCCAAAGATGACATCACGTGGCTTGTTTTGTCCGACCAACAGTCTCAAAAACAAAGGAGTTCAATTTCCAGTGATCTAGAATCTTTCTGTGACCATTTATACTGCAAAAGTATATATTGACAGGGTTTTTCGTTTTTCTAGGGAAATTGTGTTTCGAGAAGGAATTTGCTGAGTCAAATAACCGGCTCCAGGAAAGAGGAAGCCTAGGAAAGGAAGGCCTGTTTTTTTTAATCATCTGTTGCAGTGGGAGTTAATTTTGAGCACAGTGGTAACAGCTTTAGAGAGAGAAAGTTGCAGAGCATGGCTCCGTTTGTGTGCCTCTTTGGTAGTAAACGTGTGGATTTAGTTAATCATCTGCTTTAGATCACTGTAGCGAAACACACCAGGTTGTAACTGATGTGCAAATTTTGGCATAATTAGCTGTGTGTCATCTAACCGTGCTGCCACAGGCAGGGAGCGGTCATGTAACTCCTGAACATAAATACACACTATTTATTCTTCTTCTCTGTCCTGACTAAGTCAAACAGCTGAACAGGTTTTTGTGTTTCTAGCCTTGTTTGATGGGGAGTTACCGTTGATGACCTGAAGCGTTTGTTGAATCCTTAAGTGTTGAAAGACATTTGTCTTGTATAAGGAAAGTTAAATAAGTTGAGTGTGTAATACATTTGTAATACTAACTTTGTATATGTTTTTGTTAAACTTTCCTTATCTTATTCTCCTTTTTTCCTTTTTCCAGAGACACTTCTTCAGGAATCTGGGCTCCATCATAACCTATGCGTTTCTTGGGACTGCCATCTCTTGTTTTGTTATTGGGTGAGTTTTATGAGATGTCAGGAACTTAATGATCAAATCCTGCTAGAGCTGTAACAATTCCAAATTTTGCTGCACAATTAAGTGTCTCAGAAATAATTGCGATTAACGATATCATTGTCTCTTTCAGTCAAATAAAAAAAAATATATTATTTATTTATTACTTTTTTAAACAAATTAAAGTTTCAAATGGATTCCAGGATACATCTTTTGGTCATATCACTGTTATGTGACCCAGATAATGTAGTAACACAAATACACAGCCTGATGAAGTAAACATATGGGGTCAAGGGTCAACAACTAACAATTAAAATAATCCTAAAAATATATAGTCCAACCAATATTAACTTATATAATTACAATTTGGCAGATCTAAACAAAATCAACAAATACCAGTCATACCCCTTAAGAACTTAGCTAAAGTTAGAAATTAATTGCGGTTAAACAAAGAAACGGCGATTATGTAAAAAAAATTGACAATTATGTTATAATTGTTACAGGCCTAAATCCTGCTGTTATTAACTGTTGTTTGATCCATAATGTTCTCCTCTCACCTGGACGTTGGTCTTCAGGAATCTGATGTACGGTGTGGTCAAACTGATGCAAGTGGTCGGACAGCTAACTGACAAGTTCTACTACACCGACTGCCTTTTCTTTGGTGCCATCATCTCGGCCACAGATCCAGGTACGACACATGCCGCCACTCAGCCACCGTTTTGTGCTGCAGTTTATGGCTGTATATATAAATTAGGGCTGCTCAATTATGGAAAAAAATCCTAATCACAATTATTTTGGCCAATATTGAAATCACATTATTTAGCAAGATTACTCATTGACTTTTGGAAAGATGTTGCATTTATTGAACTTTTAAACAAATCAACAGTAAAAAAAATCTTTTCCCATTTGAACTTTTTTAATTCCCCTTAAAATAAATAATATAAAAACAATATTCAGGCTACCTGGGTAGCTCACCTGGTAGAGCACTCCCCCATATACAGAGGCTCAGTCCTAACCACAGCAGCCACGGGTTCCGTTCCGACCTGTGGCCCTTTGCTGCATGTCATTCCCCCTCTCTCTCCCCTTTCATGTCTAAGATTATTTTATTTTTGGCATTTTTTAGGCCTTTATTTCTGACAGGGCAGCTTTAGACATGAAAGGGGATAGAGAGAGAAGGGGGATGACATGCAGCAAAGGTTGGAACCAAACCTGCGACTGCTGCCTCGAGGACTGATCCGCACGCTCTACCAGGTGAGCCACACAGGCGCCATCCCCTTTCATGTCTAAGCTGTCCTGAGTAAGTTTAGCTTTCGGGACAGGCGGAAGTGTGCCTCATTCAACACAACACAAAATAAGAGCTTTTTTAAAAAGATTTTTTTGGGCTTTAATGCCTTTTAATTGATAGGACAGCTGTAGACAGCAAAGAGGGAACAGAGAGGGGGGAGGACATGCAGCAAAGGGCCACAGGTTGGAATCAAACCCGGGCCCCCCCAAAAAATAAGAGTTTACTTGCAAAACGTAATGTGCAAAATAATTGTTTTTCATGATTACATTGTTTTTGTGATCATTAGGGGCTGAAATCGCTATTTAAATTTGATTAATTGCACAGCCCTGATATAAACTAAGATGATGTTTGAATGCTTTTCCCATCTTTCATCGCTGTGTGTAGTGACGGTGTTGGCCATCTTCAATGAGCTCCACGCAGATGGGGATCTGTACGCTCTGCTGTTTGGAGAAAGTGTTATGAATGACGCAGTGGCCATTGTGCTTTCCTCGTAAGTCAAATTTCTGCCTTATCAAACCTACGTCTGGGAAACTAAACATTTTTCCTCTCCCTGCGTGGTTTCTTAACTCCTTTTCCCATCTGATGTAGAAATTCAACACTGAAGTGTGAGACAGAGCAGCACCGCTTTGCATCACTGATCCTTTGTGACAGACAGACAGACAGACAGCACTCTGCCTCCCTCTACTGGAAGATTACGAATCACCTAATATTAGATTTGTTTTAGGAACAATTATTGGATTCCATGTTGGTAGAAATGTAAACAAATTGGCATATAAATTATTTTCCAAAAAAGAGCCAAAATGAGATATATGTGTGAATCAATTCAAGACATTGTTGGAAAATTGGTATATTTATGACAAATACTGAAAATACCTGCCACACCATGTCTTTTTGTTTTTGTATTTCAGGTCTATTGTGGCCTACCAGCCCAGTGGAGCAAACACACACATGTTTGATGCCTCAGCCTTCTTCAAGTCAGTGGGGGTTTTCCTGGGTATTTTCAGCGGCTCCTTTGTGATGGGTGCAGCCACAGGCGTCGTCACCGCTCTCATATCCTTCTCTGATACTTACTTTGAAGTAATAATACATATAGAAAGTCTAGATTTCCGGATTGATTCGAGTTTTGTGCAACAACAGGTGTGTTTATAGCAGTGGTTTTCAAGCTTTTTTCAATAATGTTCCCCCTTTGAACACTTTTTTTTAAGCCATGTACCCCCTGACCAGTGCGAATAATTTTTGGTAGGAAAAAAAAGTCTATATAAAGAGCAACAATACAGCGATGTCAGCGATAGATTTACTAAACAAAAGCCTTGGACCTGGAAAACCTTTAGATGCTGATGATAAAAGGCGACAAAACCTTGGAAAAAGACGGTAGAAAGAAGGAAGTAAGGCAAGAATAGATCAAAAATACTAACAAAACCTTAGAAAAAAACACAGTAGAAAGAAGGAAGGCAACACTAGGGCGACAAAAGTGACAAAAAAAATCAAATAAGCGACAAACAAAAACAAAAAAAAGGTGAAAAACTTCAAAAACAGCGACAAAAACTTTGAAAAAAAAAGACCGTAGAAGTAACTACAGCCTTGTAACTGAAAAACATTTTGCAAAAAATGTCACATTCCCCCTGCAGTCCTCCAAAGTACCCCTAGGGGTACATGTACCCCCATTTGAGAAACAATGGTTTATAGGATTCAAAAAAGTGTTTGCATCTTTAACTCGACTCCCACGTCACCAAGTTCACCAAGCTGCACTGTTTCCCGTTACTGGAGACGGCCCTCTTCTTCCTCATGTCTTGGAGCACCTTCCTGCTGGCCGAAGCCTGCGGCTTCACAGGTGAGCTGTGTTCAGGGCACTGCTTTGAAGGAAGTGGTTCCAATTTGGGAAGTAGGCACTAGATAGCTGTGGTCAGGATGCTAAAAATATGTCAGACTTCTATCTGACTTAAAGGCAGGGTTGGTAGTATTAAAAAGCTAGCAAGATTTGAAAGTAGCATCTCCTCGGGGCTCCGTCAGAGCCGATACGTTATTGTGTTATTGCTGTAAGGGTCTAAAGACCATTTCAAACAATATATAAAAAAGTGTATATTGGAAATAGTTACCATCACCAAAACACCACCATCACCATCAAACCCTGCATTTAAATTAATCAAATATTGTGAAGATTCTCAGTGGTCTATATCTAGAAAATGCTAGGTAAAAACAACTGTACCTGCTTTAGATTCTGGAAATTCTTCAATCTAAAAAAGCAAGTCTGATTGCTTTTGACTTACTTAGCACTTCTAGAAATGAATCAAGGACCATAAAGTGGCTATTCGGGTGCAAAAAAACAATACGTGCATATCCAAATAGTGACATAATGGGAAGAAATGTGGGAAAAAAGTGAATTTTTTTGGTCAGACTGTCAACAGCACAAGTTATTTTTTCCAGCTATTCCATTATTTTTATTAAACTTTGTCATCTTTTGAATTTATAATAGTATTAATTGTCAGTTTGTGGACCTTTTTCTTCCCTATGACACAACATTAAAGGGGTATGCCAGTGATTTAGTTTTGTAAATTGGAAGACTTGGAAGTGACATAAGCTCACTTTTTGTCCGTAGTCAGGGTCAAGTTCCAAAAACACTGGATCCTGCTTTTCCCACAATGCAACTCATTTTCATCTTTGATTAGATCCTCCCTCTGCCTGTTAAATGCCCTCATCTTTTGAATGCTATACCAATTTATGACACAGGTTTTCTGTCAAAGTAGTTCTTCCCGTGAACAGTAAACAGGCCTTTATGTAAAATGAAGTGCCCCATTTAAAAGAAAACCTGGTCTTTCAAAAGAACCTTTAGTTGTGTGTGTGTGTGTGTGTATATATATATATATATAATATACAGTTGTGTTCAGAATAATAGCGGTGTGTTTAAAAAAAGTGAATAATGCTCAAATTCTTTAATTTTAATTCCATAATATCTATGTATTGGGAACACTGCACATTCAATTCCAAATCAAAACATGACCAAAATTGATCAAGTTTGTGTTCTACCTTTACAGAAAGTGAAGAAAAAGGAAAATTAGGCTGTTCAAAAAAATAGCAGTATTTGCATGTTTCTTTACAAACTCAAACATTTACTTTATAAACTGAAAAATGTCTCAAGGGTTTGCTTTACTTTGAATGCACTAATATTTAGTTGATAACCATTATTTCTGAGAACTGCTTCACATCTGTGTTGCATGGAGTCGACCAACTTCTGGCACCTGTGAACAGGTATTCCAGCCCAGGACCATTGAACTACATTACCCACAATTCCTCTGCATTATTGGGTTTTGCCTCAGAAACAGCATTTTTGATGTCACCCCACAAGTTTTCTATGGGATTGAGGTCTGGGGATTGGGCTGGCCACTCCATAACATCAATCTTGTTCATCTGGAACCAAGACTTTCCTCACTTACTGGTGTGTTTTGGGTCATTGTCTTGTTGAAAGACCCATTTCAAAGGCATTTCCTCTTCAGCATAAGGCAACATGACCTCTTCAAGTATTTTGATGTATTGAAACTGATCCATGATCCCTGGTATGTGATAAATCGACCCAACACCACAGTATGAGAAACATCCCATAACACCACCATGCTTTACTGTCTTCACAGTGTACTGTGGCTTGAATTCAGTGCATGGGGGTCGTCGGACAAACTGTCTGCGGCCCCTACACCCAAAAAGAACAATTTTGCTCTCATCAGTTCACAGAATGTTGCCCCATTTCTCCTTTGGCCAGTCAATGTGTCCTTTGGCAAATTTCAACCTATTCAGTACATGTCTTTTTTTCAGCAATGGGACTTTGCGGGGGCTTCTAGCTGATAGCTTAGCATCACATAGCCTTCTTCTGATCCTAACAGTACTCACAGGTAACTTTAAGTCTCCTCTGATTTTCCTGGAGCTGATCTTGGTTGAGCCTTTGCCATTTTGGCTATTCTTCGATCCATTCGAATGGTAGTTGACCGTTTTTTTCCCACGTCGTTCAGGCTTTAGATGCCATTTCAAGGCATTTGAAATCATTTTGGCTGAGCAGCCTATCATTTTCTGCACTTCTTTATATGTTTTCCCCTCTCCAATCAACTTTTTAATCAAAGTCTGCTGTTCCTCAGAGCAGTGTCTGGAACAACCCATTTTGCTGAGTATTTCAGTGTGAAATGCACTATAACCAGCATGCACAACATTTGCTTCCTTCCTTCCTTAAATATGGGCCATAACTGACAGCTGTTTCTTCACAGAATCAATCACCTAACTAACTGAACACAACACTGCTATTATTTTGAACATGCCCCTTTCAATTACAGATTCAATTACCCAGAATGAGCAGCATGCATGTCATGACTGTTGGGTCTGTTGGTTTTCTATGACTCTACAACACTTACTAGTAAATTATTTGCCATGTAGAAATATCACTTCTACCAAAAAATTTTATTTATGAGGTTAGTGATGTTGGACTGCTATTATTTTCAACACAACTGTGTATATATATATATATAATATATATATATATATATATATATTATTTTTTTTTTATTATTATTTTGATGATTATATAGTGTATCTATAAAGTGCATCTTATTTGGATAGAGTCTTTTAATTCCAAGCTGTTGCTTATGCTGAATAACTTAATTATAAGCAGTTTAAACTAAGTGCTGGTAAACCATCCTTAGAGAACTGAATCTGTCTGTTACGCAAATGACATGTGACAGAGACTTAAGTAGCAGATGTGCAGCAGATGAAATCAACAGATAATATAATACACAGTCACAAAGCAACAAGAGGACTGAGAAGCTTATCTTTGGCTCTGATGTTTCTAAATATGGGAACTGTCAATTGTATATTCAAATGATACAGCTTAAGTCGTTAAATTAAGGTGTGTGTGTGTGTGTGTGTGTGTGTGTGTCTGTGTGTGTGTCCCAAAGGCGTCGTGGCTGTGCTGTTCTGTGGCATCACACAGGCTCACTACACCTACAACAACCTCTCTGCGGAGTCCACAAAACGCACCAAGCAGGTAGCATTTGACCACTTCCTGCACATGCAGCCCCATTTATTTTGGACTATTTTGATTCCCCTGATAGTATGAAAGCTGGGCCCCGGTGCCAGATGGCTCAATGATCAGCCTGCTGTGACCTTAATCGGGGTTGTCCGAGGACATCCCCTCCTGACACAACGGTTTCCCAGAGGGGGGTTCAGTCTTAAGGACAGGGTGCAGATTAGCACGTACTGTAGATGTGACACATTTTGGGATCAGTGTTCCAAGTATTCCAGCAGGCTCTTGTTACTCTGTTTCAAAGAAAGCTTCACATGCTTATTGTAACGGCAAGGTTAACCTTCCCTTAGATTAAAAACAGAAATGGTGATAATTCTTCCTGCATTTCCATTATCGTTTGCCCTCGTCCTGTGCCTCCGGCTCAGAGCAACATAGATGCAGTCAACCATAGATATAAAACAATAGATGCGACATGACGGCATAACTAATGACCGTCCGCCATCTTACCTGGGTCTTGTTTACAGGTGTCCTCTATGGGCAGCAACTATATTAGCAGCTTTGCAACACCTATTGCTTTACCAAAAAGGACCAAAGGAGGCTGGCATCCCTTTCCAAAATTGAAAAAAAATGTAATTATTGTTTATATATAAATATATAATTATGAGATCATCATGATTGAACACATGATTTGTTCTCATGGAGCTATAGTAATCAAAATTCAAGTACAGTTTTCTTAGGCTCATTACTTTGAATAAAAAACAGTATTGATGTACTGGTACAGAAATACACTATAAAGACAACATGAGCCTCTTTCACCATAGGTTCCAATGACAGCAAGTCTAAAACTTGACCCAGGTAAGATGGCTGCCATATGGTTCCATCCCAAGTCAGAGTGGCATGTCATATCTATTGTTTTATACTATGCAGTCAGTTCTGTTATCATCATGGCTGCTACTCTGTTAGCCTGGAAGAGAAGAGAAAAAACAACTCCCAAAGCTTTTCTGGATTCTGAGGGAATAGACGAGGCGCTTAGCTCAGAGAACCAGCCACGGGACTAAGCAGTGCAGCGTGGGAAACTTTCTGTTGAATTCCATTGCTGAGCCTGAACATTTTAAGGCTCTTTCTGTGGATTTTTAAAAGTTTTATTCTTGCTTCTTGTGTTCATATACGTTTCGAAATTGAATTCATGATGAATATTATATTTTCCATGCAGCTCTTTGAGGTCCTTCACTTCCTGGCTGAGAACTTCATCTTCTCCTACATGGGGTTGGCTCTGTTCACCTTCCAGAATCACATTTTCAGCCCCATTTTCATCATAGGAGCTTTTGTATCCTTTTGGGGCACAACAAGCATGCATTTTTCTGTTTCCATTTAGGACTATACCTCTTTTAGAATTCCACACCTGCAGAATTGGGTCATAGTTGATAACTTGGAGACTACTGGGATGTCCCTGTAGGCAGGCCTGAGTTTGGTACTCATTCTAAGACATATTTTCCGGCTTCACTATGAAGTTCACACTCATGTTTTACTCTAGTGAGGACACCCCACTCCCTGAATCTGTCCAGCATTTAATTGTTCAGTCAAAGACTTCTTAACCTGCCTGTCAGCTTGCCATATTCATTGGAAGAGCTTTCAACATTTACCCGCTGTCCTTCCTTCTCAACCTCGGCAGAAGGCACAAGATCAAAGGAAACTTCCAGCATATGATGATGTTTGCAGGTATGGGGATTTTTCTCCCTGTCATCATGTAATTGATCAAATAATTGATTGATTAATCGACTTATCGTTGTAGCTCTAATGTGATTGGATGATTTTTGGATGTGATCTTCTGCAGGTCTGCGTGGAGCGATGGCGTTCGCTTTGGCCATCCGGGACACGGCAACCTATGCCCGCCAGATGATGTTCACCACCACGCTGCTCATTGTCTTCTTCACTGTCTGGGTGTTTGGTGGTGGGACGACACCCATGCTGTCCTGGCTACACATCAGGTGACATAACAATTTTGTGCCGTAGAAGAAACAGCACCTACATTTAAAACTGAGCTAGAAACCAAACCCAACTGCAGTAATAGCACTCTGTCTTGGTAAACTAGCTAGCTAACGTTAGCTATTGAATAACAGGGTCAGCCCTATGTTCCCACAGCCCAGTGGTCCCACAGCCCTATGTTCCCACATTTCTAAGAATTTGTTTTTCGCTTAAAATTAGGCCCTATGTTAGGGTTAGGGTTACATTCTATCTGTAGTCCATTGCTACTGGATAATAGGTTGGGTGTAATTGGCTACCAAATTGGGAGAAAGGGGGATACAATCTGATACAAATTTATGAAAAAGGAAATGTGGGAACATAGGGCCTAATTTAGAAAAAAATCTTAGAAATGAGGCAACATTGAGCTGTGTGAACATAGGTACGCTCCCCGACATAACCACCACAGCTAGCCTTAGCTAAAGCTAAACCTAAAACTAAATTTACTCATTAATATTTCCCTTGCTGTTGTCTAAATATAATTTGATGAAATGATATCATAGTATTCCACGTAACAAAATGAGGTAGTGTCTGACTAAATCCTATCATAAGGGAAAAAAAACAGTAAGAATCTCCTGCTTAAGCTAACGTTGACTAGCTTAGCATTAGCAGAGTAGCAGTAATCAACATCTCAACTTTTGATGGAATAATGCTATTTGTTTTGGGTAGGTTACATTGGAATCACATATTTGAGTGTATTACATTGTGAATTACTGTATTATGTTGATTTCAATGTAAAAAATAATAGAAGAAAGACAGAAATAGC
>NC_050183.1:9945650-9973150 GCF_008315115.2 Sander lucioperca
CTGTCCCTCGGCAGAAAAGGCAGTTGGACTGATCAGTCTCCCCGAGTTGGTCAAAAAAGTTCCTCAGAACACACCAAAGCGACGAGACGTAATATGTCTCCATAACAGCAGGCAGCGCTAATCTGTATTGTTGTCCAAAAATGAAAACCGGAAGCTGATTGGACGAATGCGTCACGTGGGTCTGTCTTCTCCGGAATTTCAAAGCCAGACCATCCTGGCGGCTCGATCAGAATCCGATCTCATATTTTACGAAAATAGTTTACTGAAATGTGTTTCTGAAAACATTTTAAGAGAGAAATAGGCCATGCAGTTAATTTCAGATCGACAAAGGTCAGTTTAAAAGATTTTCGTCAGATTTTGAGAGACTCTAGTCACGCTCATCCCGCCTGTCATTTCCGGGTTAGCACTCCACCAATCAGATTGGTCATTCAGTCCGACTGCCCGCCTTCCGATTCAACGTGTCAAATCGGCCCAAATGAAGGCCGACGGCTGCTTCGACTGACGACGGCACGGAACACACCGAACAGGCTCGAGTCACCGACCTCGCCAGACTGTCAGACAGCCGATAATCGGGTTGGTGTGTCAGGGCCTTAAGTGTGTGTAGTTATGAGAGGAGAAAGTCCTAAAAGGCAAGTCGGATACCCATACCCTGCTCCTTCTCAAGCTGCTAAGGTGAAAAGCAGAAGAAAGGGCTGTTCCTTATTCCCTCAGAAGAGATATCGCCTCTGCATGGCTGTCATGGAAAAGACTAAAGATAACTATGCACATGAGTTACACTTCCTACTGTACAGTGTCAGTTGTAGTTTCAGATGTAGCACAATGAAAGGCTACACGTCTCTGCCTTGGCCTCTGTCCACAAGGATTAGACTTGACTGCTCCACTCAGAGTTTATGTGAATTAAAAGTGCCCCTTTAAAATCTGCTTGTGTTGAGTTTAATCCTTCTCTGTTGGTAAGAGAAACCAGGGGGGGGGAATTATGTCCAGCTTTGACGACTGAAAATATGTGCTGCAGTAACTTTAAAGGAATTGATAAAGCTAACCGTCAGCAGCTGGTTAACTTTAGCTTAGCACACAGAATGGAAACAGCTAGTAAGTGATTGCACCTGGCCAAGAAAAGGCATGTAACCCCCCATAAAAGAGCCAGGCTAGCTGTTTACCCGCCAACAAGTCTTCTAATCCATACAATTATAGAGGTAGTTTATTCCTACCCTCTAAAACTACCCATATGCAATCAATAAATTAGCGCCCCTAACAGTGGCAGGAAATACGACCCACAGAAGCATTGGTTCCTCATATCTAAACCACGGAACATACAGGTCGCGGTTTTAAAGATGTCTATGTTGTGGACAATCACTGTTGTCTGTCTGTTATTGCTCCCAGTCTTTGCGCTAAGCTAACTGCCTGCTGGCTGTAGCTTCATATTTAGAGACATTAGAGTGGAATCATTGGCGATTTTAGACCCTTTTTGAGGGGGCTTAAGTTTTCTTTAAATTTAATCTTTTAATTTTAGTGCTTCAAGTTAGAGTTTGCGACTTTGTCTTGACAAACAATTACAGGTTCAAAGGGCTTGAGGGGGGGGTTTCGCTGATGCTACGCATCTGTAACCCCGTCAAGGAAAGGGTTAACAGAAACGTAGTGTTGGCCAATCAGAGGAGGTTGTGCCAGACTCCTGCCTTTGACTGAGTCTCTATCTGATCTGTCAGAGGGAGAGCAGGAGACGGTTGTGAAGTTTAACGTTGGTAGTCCCCAGAGAAGAAGTTGGTCATTTCATGGTGTAGATTAGAACCCAGATTGAAACGTAAGCAACTAAAATTGCTGAATGTTACAACATTGTGTCAAATTGGTCATTATTACTATGACTTATAAAGTGTCAGGTTTAGTTCCATCATAGTGTCAACAAACATTAACTGACATTGTTGTTCAGTAGCTAGCTCAGAGATTATCGACTAATGAAATTACTGATTTGGCGGGGGGGTTAACACTTTTGCAAGGCACTGTATCCATGTCACATTCTCATTAGGGGCTGAGCCCCCCTAAATGTCTGATCCTAGAATCGCCCCTGAGTGGAATAAACCTTCTCATCTAACCAAGAAAGTGAATATGCGGTTTTCCAAAATGTCAAACTATTCCGTTAAATAGTAATAGAATGAATAGACAGTAGACAGACACTACTTTATACTTGGTTAACTTTATAGCACCAGTTAAGCCCAACACAGTGGGTTGTCAGTACAATGATACAAAACAATAACAACGCACTGATTGGTTTTACTGGTGACCCAATGACCTGGCCAATAAAGCTGATTCTGATTCTGGTATTGCGTCAATGTTACATTGAGCCAAAATGGGTCCATTTTGACCCAGGGATTTTTAGTGTGTAGTTAATTCTGGTTTAGTTTGAGGGAAAAATATGAAAATGGAGCATGTTTTTGATGGCAGTCATACATAACTGATTTCCCCTATTGGTGAAAATTTAGCTTGTCTTACACAAGGTTATGGTTTTTTGTACTGCATCACAAGCCAAAAAGTTATTTGCTATTCCAAATCTCTCCCTCATCTGCGATACACTGAATTATGCAAACTGTGAAATATCCTTCAGCTTCTCACAGTTTTTGTTCAGTTTGTCTTGGATTAAATGCTAATTTACAGCATTTTTCAGCCATTATAAGGTCTAGCAGTTAGCACTTTGATGTGTGGGCTTTTAAAGACTCTGTATCTGAGCCACAAGGAGAACAAATCTGCATTCTGCAGGTGCAGTAGCCATAAAAAGATATAGGATTATTTCTGTTTCAAAGTGAACAGTCTACCAAATCATGTCAAAAACAGCAGAGCTCACAAGAAGGGAAATTACAGACAGACAGTATAAGGGGCTGGAAACGACTGCTGATTGGCATCTAACCAAATGTTAGCCACATTTGTAAGAGTGTTTGTAGTAATTTAGTTACTTCAGAGATAAATTGCATTTTTAATAATTGTTTTATATAGTTGTGTTTAAAAAATATATATATATTTTCTTTCTACTTTGTTCCTGTGTTACAGTGTTGGTGTGGACCCGGATCAAGACGCGGGGCCGTGTGGAGACAGCTTCCAGGTCTTACAGGGGGTGAGGATCTCATTCAGAACTCATTTATTATTCGCTTTAGGTCAACGCTAGTCTCGCTTTGCCAGACCTTCCTCCATAGCGCTGCGGAGGTGGGTCTGGCTACTCCACATAGCATTCCGAAAAACGTGCTCTGGTTTATTGGCATTTCTTTAAACCAATCACAATCTTCATGGGCATGGCTAGGCACCGAGCAGAGCCACAGTGCCTCTGCTAAATAGTCTCAGGAAGGAACTTGTTTTGGTGGAACATGTGTACGTTCAAAAGTAGTTTTAGTCGTGCAACAGAAAACTCAGATTGGACAGATAGTCTAGCTAGCTGTCTGGATTTACCCTGCAGAGATCTGAGGAGCAGTTAACCATAGTCCTCACAAATCCACCAGAGGTTAGAACGCCAACACAAAGAAAGCGGAAGGTAACTGACATCCGGCCGAAATGAGGGACATCCAGCAGAATTTCCGGTGGCAACGGAGCTATCCCGGAAGTGGAACGTCGTGGATATAGACTAGGTCAGCGCTGCTCCTGCCGCTGAAGCAGTTTTACTTCTGCAATATTATGTCGACGCGGAGCACAGTCAGCAAGTCCGAAGACATGGAAGTAGTTCCATTTGTCAGATACAAAATGACTCATTGTCTGAGAGCGATAAATAATTTTAATTTAAATAATTATGCTTTAAGATGAGAAGCAGAATGAAACTCAACCAAAGGAACCACATTTACTGAGTAAGAATTACCGCAATCATTACAGCTTGATTGCAACAATAATTTAAATCTTTTTCACAGAGCAAATCTTGAATATGAAAACATGTTGATTTTTCCATGTCTTTCTCCAGGATGGCCCCCAGGCTGAAGGACAAAGTAAAACCAAACAGGAGAGTGCGTGGCTCTTCAGACTGTGGTACACCTTTGATCACAAGTATCCTTACTGTGCCCTGCTGTACAGAACCAAAGAAAATATATGTATCATTTGCTTTAAAGGTAATTCATTGTTTGAACTGGTGCATGGGATGATTGTCCAGGGCCTATTTTCCCTTTGTACACGGTACAACCCATCAAAGTCACAATCACAACCAGTGTCCTTATTGGATCATCCTGGATTATGGGATCACAATAATATACATGAACCCATCAAATTTGTTGTCCCTGTTCAGACTGGCTGCAAAAACAGACTGACGTAAATGTGTTTAGAAGGAGAGAGGATGTGCTCTCCTCCCTCCTTCCCTCTCTCCGGAACAACTGCCTTCCCAGGTGGCTGATTGTGTACCTGCGTTTGAGCTGAGCAGCTGTGTTATACAGCGGACACTTTCTCCCTGGTGACATGTGCTAGACGCAGCTGAGGCAAGCAGAGTGGATTTCTCTCTAGTCCCAGCACTGCAGAGGCTGAGGTAAATATACATGACACAGGGCTTTGGTGCGGGGACTTTAGTGATTTTATTTCTGGGTGGCCAACTGTGCAGTGGACTGCTGATTTCAACAACTGAGGTAGATTTTTGTTCAAACATACATGTTCTGACAGGGAGCAGACAGCCTCTCTGCCCAAAAGAGGCTCCCGTGATTCGACCAGTAGTTGAACAGGGCATTGGGTTTCCCAGAATGCAATACAGCCTGACTAATTACAAACAAGAGCACTCTCTGGTGCACTGCTGCAAAGCATCACAAAATGACTTTGCTCACAGAATCCCATACATATTTAAACTCCAAATATATCCTGCTTGAAGACATTATGCAACTATTTTTATGGTTAGTTTCTGCAGGAGGAGAACTTCTCAAGGGAAATGACTGACTGCGCGGTCTGTTTTATTCAAAGTCGATTGCTAGACTAAGCTGGAATTAGCTTCTGCAAACTGTGTTTTATCAGTTATTTTGGTACCACTTTTTATATAAAGGCTCGATAAGCTGTAACTAATGGATTTAGTAATAGTAAAAGTTAATAATTGATTTACTAATGCTTAATAGATCAGTTATAAGCCTTTCAAATAAGAGCAACATTTGGGTTGCTAGGTTGTTTTAGAACAGTTTTTACACCAAATAATAATAATTACAATACTGTATTTTATTTTTATAGTGCTTTTTGCAACACTCAAAGACATTTTACGGAGTTTTTAAAAGAATACACACATACTATGAAAATTCACACACTAAAATACACACATTAATCAAACATTAAAAACCTACCTAGCAACCCAAGTTCTTATTAATGGCTTATAACCAGAGCCAAACAGAATCTGCAGATGCAGAATTCTGCAGAATTTTCGTCGATTATCTGCAGTATCTTAAATGAATTAAAACAAATTGAAATAAAACTTAGAATGTTAACACATCTCCACCCCAATTAGAAAATCTAAATTCCTCGGATTTTTATTGTGGATCACTGCTAAAAACAAAAAAAAAAGATCTGCAGATTCTGTTTGGGTCTAGTGATAACTGATCTTTAAAGCATACATGATTTATTAACCTTTTAATAAAGCATTAGTTTAAAGCTTGTACATCATTTATCAGGGATGTCATATTAGAAGTGGTACAGCTATGGGATATTAACTATATTAACTATACTCACACTTAAACCAGCCTTTGCAGTCTCGTTGAGCTCTTTGGGTCATTGTCCCTTAATAACTGCCCAGTTACCTGAAGCCCATTCTGACACACAGCGGCCCGCCTCTCACCACCACTCTGCCCGCCTACTGTGGGCCGCTGGCGAGCTGTCTGACCAGCCCCCAGGCGTATGAGGTGAGTGTCCACATGCACTAAAATAACAGTATGCACTAATACACAGTGACACTCCTACATGACCAGTGATCTGTGAAAAATGTAGGTTCACATTGTAGAAATATATTTTCACTGCATATTATCCAGTCAAAGTGTCAAACCCCCACCTCATTCCAAGGCCCATGAAGTGGGGGGTCGCCCAAAAGAATCAGACAGGAAGCTGGAAACGTGCAAAAACTGTGGTGTTGATTAACAAAACAATAAAAAAAATACTCAAGCAAAGGGCACAAAACCCTGAGAAATACAAAAACTTTAAACTGAGGCAAAATAACATCAAACAAACAAAACGGCAACCTCACAAGCAAGCCACCAAGTCCTTTCTATCTTCCCTTCTCCTGAAGCTCTTTTAACTCAGCCTCACCTATTGGACCCTACCACCTGCACAGGTAATGATAGGCTAACCTGAGAAAGCAACATTAACACTTTGTTTCTGAAAATACCATTAAAATGAGATAGATCAGTTACTGTTGACATTACTATTTATACATTCATGTGCACACTGTAACAAATTACCATAAAAATAAAAACCTGCGGCCCTTTTGCTGCATGTCGTTCCCCCTCTCTCTCCCCTTTCATGTCTTCAGCTGTCCTATAGAAATAAAGGCCTAAAATGCCCCAAAAGAAATAAAATAAATAAAAATTAAAAAACGGTATATTGATTATAGGTTGAGCTAACCTGGGAAAGCAACATTAACACTTTGTTTCTGAAAATACCATTACAATTAAATAGATCAGTTACTGCTGACATTACTCTTTATTTATGTGCCCACAACAATAGGCACCCCAAATATTATCATTATATTATTAGTCATTCACTGCAGAACTTGGCTTCATAGTAGGATTCAAACCAGTTTAATTGATGTTCCTGGGTACAGATGCAGGAAAACTGGTAAAGGAGGGGGAGTTGTAATCTACATTAGAGATCATTTAAATGCTCAGAATTTACGTTAGATTGCGATGTGCAAATTGAATATCTCTGTCTTAATGTTTGTCTATCGCCTCGTATGCACTTTCGGATTATGGTTTTATATAATCCACCTGCTTGTGACAGGACATTTTATGATAATCTGGAGAAATTACTTAAAATAATCTCCCATAAATCTGAAGTTTTAATTTTTGGTGATTTCATCATTGACTGGTTAGATAAAAGCAAAAGAACACTCAAAATGTTGATGACTTCAGTCAAATTACTAAAGGTGCTACACCAACTCTACCAGATCACACATTGATTTAATTTTCTCCATCAGTCAAGAACAAATACTTAAGTCATATCATTTTCTGACTGGCATGTTGTGTTTTGGGGCATTTTTTAGGCCTTTATTTATATAGGACAGCTGAAGACATGAAAGAGGAGAGAAAGGGGGAATGACATGCAGCAAAGGGCTGCAGGGTGGAGTTGAACCTGCGGCCGCTGCGTCAAGAAGTAAACCTCTATATATGGGCGTCTGCTCTACCAGTTGAGCTACCCAGGCGCCCCTGACTGGCACATCTGATCATAACATGATTTGAACATCAAGGAAGTTGACAAAAAATGTTTTCCAACTCCCAGTCAATCCAAACCCTATGTACTAACCATCCCAAAACGATCTTCCAACTCTGGAGAGTGAAATAAATAAAATACAGTGGGATAAAGTTATGGATAAAGATAATGTACATGATTGTTGTGATGAACGTATGAATATAGTGGAGGGGATTTTTGGGAAGTTACTAAAAAAAAAAAAAAACAGAAGAACTCAAACAGGAAATCGTCCTTACCTTGGGTAAATGAGTCAATTCGAAAACTTCTGAAACAAAGGAGGATCTAGCTCTACCAACTGTGATTAGAAGCTTCTCAAATAATGACATGGCTGTATACAAAGGTCTAAGAAATTGTGTTACTAAAGAAATAAATCTATTATTATATCTCAGTAATCACAGAGGCCAGAGGAAACTGTTCTGCAATGCGGAAGCAAATAAATAGTATAGCAAAACCATTGATCAATTGCAAAGGCTATCTGTGAATACTGATACTGGTTCTTCTCTCAGGAAAACAGTAATAGCGTCAAAGTATTCTCAGTGCCTGCCAGTAACACACAAAGCACAACGCTTCAGCAAGAGGAAAAAATGGACAGTTGAGAAGCCTTTTTGCATTACAAAAGGCCCTTTTCAGTGCCACCTCAATGATGATCACTGTTCTGAAAGACACTACGCTCTGATATTTTAAAACCAGAAACACCCACCATACTCTGGCCAATTCCCCTTTTCATTTTTGTGAAATACTTTGACTTGGAGGCTTTTGGCTACTATACTCTCCTTTCACAGTAACCCAAAAGGCCTTGCACTGTCGGGTTATAAAATCTAAATTGCATTTCTTTACTGCAAAGTAGACATACTGTAGATTGTCTGTCATTTAAATGTAGTTCTGTCCTAAGCTCTGGATCCATTAATGTTTTCCTCTCCTGGTTTGTTGCTGTTGGGTTGCTAGCCGCCTGCCAGGCGCGCCATGAATTTAGGTGGTTGTTCATATAATCAGGACCGTCCAGGGCTCTGTGTTGCCAAGTGGGGAGAGGCAGGATTAAATAAAGCTCCTTGCATGGTTTCCTCTTCGGTCATGGATATAATGAAATGGGGAGGGAATTAAATGTTTCACAAACAGGATAACTTTGGTTTCCATTAACCCCAAATTGTATAACATTTAAAATGTGGTTGTAGAATATACTTTTCAGGCTTGAAAGCTTTGAAAACTAACTAACCCTAACCCTAAATGTAACAATAAATGTAACGTGTGCTATAAATGAAAGGCCAAAAGGCTTTGAAAAGACTCTCTAAAGGAGGGAGGATAACGCCTGTGCCACAAACTGCTGCTGCTACTGCCAGCCCTATCTTTCTACATTGAGTTTGTCCTGCATATATTTCATAATAAAAGCCAATTGTTAAGAAATTAAGGGATTCTGTCCACATAAATGCTAGAAGGCTTTTAATTCTGTCTGACATATTCTGCATATACATATGATTGTCAAAAGATCATTTTGACTGGTTTTTTTTTAGCTGTGAATCACGCATCGCACAGAAAAAATAGAGACCTTGAATCTCTAGATGAACCGCAGCTGACATATAGACGAGTCACGCTGCTCATGTGGGCTGTGTGGCTGCTCCCAGCTGTTAACATGTTGTAGTATTGATAGCTGCACAACGGTGTATGTGGGATCAACTCAAAATAAACTACAGTGCCCACATTCATTGTAATACAATCACACATTAGCATTTGATATTCATTTATAATGAATCTAAATGGTTTTTTTTACTTCTGCATTTAACATTTGTGTCACTATTTTTTTTTTTAAGTCACCATACTTTTTTTAACTACACGAGGACTCTCTCCCCCCCCCCCATTTCCCTTTCTGGATAATTGTTGGAGAGAAGGGATTATGTAATTACTTTCTTTCTTTCTTTTTTTTTTTCCCGGTCCTTTCATTTGATTCATCCCTGTTGACCCGACGTTGAATCATCCTGTTCCCCCCGGGGACATGGGCAGACTATTGATTGTCAGCCAGTCAATTAGAGCTGGGAGAACCTCATGCTACAATTTTAGAGCTATTCAGTACTTCAGCACCCTGCATGCAATTTGTGCTTTTAAATTGGGTGTCTCATTTTTCTAACAATTCAAGTCCATTTCACAACTGGCAGCACATATACTAGTTCACTGTATGGTTGGTTTGCATGTTATTGTGCAGCCTGTGGTTTCCTATGGTTTTTGTTTTTTGAAATACAGTTGCTGCAGTACAGGCCACTAAGTGAATGTCTCCTTTCTTCCCTTCTGTAAATCCACAGTGTCCCTTATGAGCCTTTGCACTGTTGATTGTTGTTGTCAGTCTGTCCACCTGTTCACACCACACTCACTCTGTGTGTGTGTGTGTGTGTGTGTGTGTGTGTGTGTGTGTGTGTCTGACTCCCCCATGTTCTCCATCCCTTCCCTCATGTTCCACTGTGAATGTGTTTTCAGAACCACGAGCAGCTGAGGGACCATGACTCTGACCTCCGTAACGACAGCGACCTGACGTTCACCTTCGGCGACACTGCCATCACAGCCAACGGGGCATCAGGCGGTGGCGCCGACGCAGCCGGAGGCTCGGGCTGGAGCGCCAACGGCAAAAGGAGCGGCAGCACCTCCGAGGAGGCGTTGGAGCGCGAGCTGGACTCCCGCGAGCAGGAACTGCTGAGCCGCGGCACGCGCCTGGTTTTCCCCATCGAGGATCACATCTGACCCTCGCCCTCCTTTTGCCTGCACCGCCAACCTCCCTGACCTGACCCCCAGACCACCTCGCCCTCAGCCCCCCCCCAGCACATCTTGCGGGCAGAACATCCAGTCCTTCAGAGATAAGACAGAGAGGAGATGTGGGAGTAGACAAGAGGGGGAGGGTTCCCTCCAGGCCCGGGAGCAGAGCTCAAGGAGCATTTCATCCTCATTACAAGCTGGAGTTTTTTCTTTTTTTAATCTCCAGAAGTCATGTATCCTCTGGAGCGTCAGGAGATCGTGCTGTTATACTGCGATTTTACTGATGGTTTCCGAAACAGGAGGGACACCTTTATGCAGGATGTGAGGACAAAATAAAATATCCACATGCGAGATTCAGTCTGCATTTTTGAAAATGTTTAGCTGGAGTGGAAAAGAAGAAGAGAAAAAAAAGGCCTGGCAGCCCTCTCTCGCTCAGCATGTGATCTGATCAGTTTCAGAGTACACCGCTGAGAAAATGCTAAGTGGCTTCTCCGCAATCACACCCCATCTACATGTAGGTGCAGAAATGAGGCCACACTAACCAAACTTGAATAGTTTATAGATCAAACCGAGTTATCTGGCATATTTGTACCATTCATCTGAAGCTGCTAATGACCAGTGTTTGGTATGTTTGTGAGGATGTCCTTTATTTCACACAAACGCATCTGTGTGGAGGAGACTGTGGCATGTGAGAGAGAGAGGCAGTGAATGTGTTCCCCTCTCAGCCTACACAGCCCGTCATGGGCAAAGTAACGGGTGAAGAATGTGAGCATGTAAATAGCTACAATGCAGAGCTTTGTTCCTCTCTAGTGGGACCGCTTCTTTCAGTGCATTACATCCCATGACTGTTACAAATGTGTATCGAGTCTTTGAACTGGATGTTTTTCTGTGTGCTGGGCTGGTTTTCATAACGATAACATGAACAAGGAACAGAAGGGTTTTGATGCTAATTGTATTGTTTCTTATGAGATGATGCTGATTTCCTAAAACAACAGACATGAGATGTGCCCTCTGAGCAATTTCAGCACTGTGAAATAAAGAGCAGGTCTTCATCATAATTTGGAACGCTTTGCAAAAATTCTATATTGCCTACTGATTTTAAAAAATATTTAAAATGATCAGATGCATCCCTTTTATTAATTATTTTCAGTATCAATAAATCTGTTAAGAATTTTCTCGGTAATCTATTAGTTGTTCCACCCCCCTTTTCCTAGAGGGGTAGGGGTGGGGGACGGGGGATGTTTAGGGCGTGATAGCAGGTCAACAGTAGATTCCACATAGAAGTGGTATACAGCATCTGAAAGCTGGGGACCTGAGGATTAATGCAGCTCAGAGCTGTGTGTCAAGTATTTCTAGTTATAAGTCAGATATAAATATGAATTAAATTGTGAAAGTGTATAAGAGCTTAGTAGAGTTTATGATGGCCATTGTCATGCTCACTTATGTCTCATACGTTGTGGCAGCAGTTTTTGGGTTAATAATTATTTTTTACACAGAGTTGGTGCACAATTTAACCATTTGACCACTTCTGTTCTGGAAACTGCTCAGAAACCCCCTTATGGTCAGTATACCTAGGAAAGCCATACATCCTCTGAGTGCCCTAGGTCTGGAGTTTGTGGTTGTACAGTTTCATGAGGCTGTGAGTATCCAAGAGGTCACGACACAACATTATATACAGTGACACAAGTTTCAGAAAATGGTCTCACTAAATTGAAATGGCTGCTATGGGGACTAACATCATCACACATGAATACCAATTGTATTCATGTGTGATAATGTTAGTCCCCACCCCAGTCTCTCATTGAATCCACAAGAGTCTCAGCTTTCCAGACACACCCAATGTATGCAATTCCAAGATGCAGATTCCAGTATGCAAAAATATTCAAATACGCCATTTTAGAATAGGTGAAAATACCACATTTATACTGCATGAGAAAAACTGCATGGTTATTGCCCAAACTGCATGGGTTTAGCATAAAGTGGACACGTCCCTAAAGGGGAGACTCGTGGGAACCCATTGAACCTGTTTTCATTCAGATATCTTTTTTTTTTTTTAAGTTTATTTTTTGGGGCTTTTCCCTTTATTTGATAGTGACAGTGGATATACAGGAAATGGAGGAGAGAAAGGGGGGATGACATGCAGCAAAGGGCCGCAGGTCGGTTTCGAACCCTGGCCGCTGCAAAGGACTCAGCCTACATGGGGTGCACACTCTACTGGGGGAGCTAGAGGCTGCCCCTTTCGTTCAGATATCTTGAGGTGAGAGGTAAAGGAACCTATTTGAAAATGACCATGCCAGTCTTTCCCTCGCCAAAATGTAGCCTAACTTTGGAGCATTATTTAGCCACCTTCCTGACACGCTATATTCCATCATTAATAAAATGTATCTGACAACTTTAAACTTAAGTGTTCAAACTTTCAGACACGTACAACTTAACAAGAAGAGCAGCCATTGATACAAAACACTGACCAGCGGAGCTTGATAAAGAAAGATTGCACGTAACCTCACCGAGCAGTACTCACCCTTTACCTGCATCAGCAGTGTTTAAAAATGGTGTCTATGGTGGCTGTTTACCTTATATATTAACCTCAAAAATCTGTTGATATTATTAGCACTTAAACAGAATGATAAGATGAGTTGATCTCATAAATCACCAGTATACAGGTAATTTATGTCTTTGTAATAATCTAGTGTCTCACCTTAGTTCATAGCTGTATTATTAACGGACGTAGATTTCTAATTTGTGCAGTCCTATTCTTGTTTAAAGCCTTTTTTTAAAGACTACATTATTTGTCAGCATACATTTTAATTTAGCAAACAAAATCCCATAGACTGACTTTGTAGAACATGATGTAATGCTTTTGTGTATGATTATGTCAAAGCAATAGTTTTGGGGAATTTATTTTTCTGACGGAGAGTTAGATGATAAATGAAATACTTTTTCTCATATCTGTAATATACCTCATATGAAGCTATAGCCTACAGCCAGTTAGCTTAGCTTAGCACTAAGACTTGAAACAGAAGGGAAACAGCTAGCGTAGTTCAGTCCAAAGGTAACAAATTCCTTCTAACAGAGCCTATAAAGCTAGCTAATTATCACATTACAGTATAATTAGCTTTCTTAATCTGTACAAAAAACAAAGTGTAAAAACTAAAAAAGATTAAGGGATATATGATACTTTAAAGGTGGATTTTGTTACCTTCCAGTTGAGCCAAGTTGCTAGCTGTAGCTTTATATTTACAGTACAGTCAGTTAGCTTAGCTTAGCACAAAGACCTGAAACCGAAGGGAAACAGCTAGCCTATTTCAGTCCAAAGGTAAACAATTCCACCTACAAGAGCCTATAAAGCTAGTTAATTATCACATTACAGTATAATTAGCTTGCTTAATCTGTACAAAAAACAAAGTGTAAAAACTAAAAAAGATTAAGGGATATATGATACTTTAAAGGTGGGTTTTGTTACCTTCCAGCTGAGCCAGGTTGCTAGCTGTAGCTTGATATTTACTGTACAGACATGAGAGCAGCAATGGTCTTCTAACTCTGCCAGAAAGCTAATAAGCTTATTTCCCAAAATGTTGAACTATTGCTTAAAACTCATTGTGCAGCAACAACACTTCGCAGACACACTCATTGGCAGTCACTGCACAAAGACAATGTGATATAAGCTTTGATTACAAAAAACCTGATCACCCATTTATCTGACTTTATCTGTTTTGGTACCCTATTACTGCACGTTGTCTCAACATTAGATTAGATCTTGTGTTCATGGCAGGTGTGACATCCAATGCAGCACTACTACAGTATGATGACATCAGTTCACCTGTGGCTAATGAGATAACTGGTTTCAAGATCTATTTTAGTTATCTTCAACATGCAAATCCTCAATACGAGACAGTATGGTAGAGGATTAGGGCCACATGTGAAAAATGTTTTTGAATTCTGAGTTTAAAGTCGGAATTCTGACTTTAAAAAAACAACCAAAAAAAACAACTCAGAATTCTGACTTTTTTTCTCAAAATTCTAAATTTAGAATATTAGAATTCAAATAGCCTAAATTTTTCACATGTGGCCCTGATCCTCTTCCGTACGACAGTGACCTGCTGCATGAGTCTCTGTCTGGCATTTGACTACAGAACACTGAACCTTATTGTTTTCCTACAGGTTGATTTGCATCGCTCCATGTGAACTGTACAATATTTATACTGCATCAATTACTCTTATGTGACCTTGTTATTACATTTCTTCACCGTTTTTCGTGAACCCTTCCTCCTGCGCAGCATGATTAAGAGGGAAAATATTTGGTCATATTTCCCTCTCCTCTAGATGTTATATTTAGCTTTTATCTAATAAATGTAAATACAAGCGTATTAGCTGTGAGACTTTTCTGGGTTAACAGAGCTGTACCCAGGCCCATAAGGCTGGCGCTCTGGGAGTACTAGGAGGAGGTTTTTTTGTTCTTTCATTTTTCCGGAACTTGACACATTTTGTGTTCCCTTTTAACCACGTCTAGACATCCGTACCGCTCCCCATTTTAAATTCACCACACAGCACGTGTCGCCTTTTGTTTTCTACTTGGACGGCACTGCACACAGTGGCTGCTGCATTTATGTATGAGTACACAAGGGCAGGTGTGAAAGGCACGATTGTGAAAGGGGAGAAGCCCCACACAAGTGTTCATGGCTCACTGGGGACCTCCAAAGAGGAAATGAATTTAGTTATGTAAGCTGTTGCCAAGCTGTATGCACTTAACCATGGCTATTTAAATTCTAGCTGGAATGAGAAGTAATGTGGAGCTGTGCTCTCTGTCTAACATCTCCTTTTCACAGCTTTTCCCTATCCAGGACATTAACAGAATCCCTTATTGAATCCCTGTTAGAATTGGACTGATGCTTACATCATCTCTTCTGTGATATAGACACAGCTTCAAGATACAATATAACTTACAGCAGATATGTTGTCTCCAAAAATAGACAGAATTGTGATTTTTGATCATGTCTGTTGAGAATTTCCTTTCCATTCTGGCTATATCTATTAACGGAAAAGAAAAAAGACAGACCAAGTACTCTCATTTGTCGCCACGTGCAGGAGACAGTTTTTCCTCGAGACGTAGTAGCACCTTATGGACAGCAACATCATGGACGACCTAACTGGTGGCTGCAGGAAAATAAACGAGCAGAGTTTGGCACTTTACCTCAAGCAGAGGACACTCGTGGGACTCTTACATAACCTTCATGTGCACTCCTATCGCCAGACTGTTGTGCTGTCAGTTGTCTTGCTGGCTATATTTACATGCTCTCTGTGTACCTGAGAAATATGAGATGTAGCTCAAATGTGACTATGTGCACCTGTTGTTTTTAGTAGCAACTGGCTGCCTGGTTCTACCATACCATGGTTTGCATGTCAACATGTTAATAAAAATTTACAAACTTGTGTTCATGTTGGTCTAAGAAGCACTCAAAGGCAGTTTGCATTCTTTAGGGTTAACTGACATGCATTTGTGCTCACCTGTAACTTGAAAACTGTTTACGTTACACATCTCCTGCATTGTCATAAAAGTTTAATAAATTTTCATAGATATACCTAAAAAAAACATGACTTTTTAAAGAGACCCCTATGCTCCATAATTGGCTCCTATTGTTAACTTGTAATGCCACCAAGACGATTCAGATGTCAAATTATGTTGTCCTAGAGGTAAATGTTATATTTGATATATTTTAGTTATTGATATTTGAATTCAATCCCCATAGGCATCTATTGTATGAGTATGCAAACTCCATTCAGATTTCAAAATATGCACTAATGCACACTGATCAACTGTGAATACGCACATTATAATACCATGTGCAGTTATATACCGTAACATCTGAAGGCTCTCAGTCATCCAGGTCATAGATATCCCACGAAGGGTTAAACTACAGGGCAAATGAACTTGGTTAAAGGTGCTTTCGAAGACATTTCTTCAGTTCGAACATGAGAGATGAAACATCTTCGGAGCACCTTCAATAAGTCCAGTCCAGCCCTTGAGTTTAACCCTTCCCGGGTTATATACTGTAACACATTTAAGTCTGATGCAGATTTGTTTTAAAGCTCCCATACACTCTCATTGGATGACTCAACCACTACATTAAGGGGAATACGTTTTCATGTGATTATAAAGTCATCCAAAAATCATGCCTCAGCATCAAAGTGCACAGCAATCACACACATTTCCCTCCTCTAGTTTTTACCAACTCTTTATTGAGGTCAGTTTAAATAATAATGTCTTTCTTCGGCAACAGAACATCTTCAGGCATTCCAACCTAGAAACAATAATTACAGAACCAACTTCTAAAGTTGAACACGTGGATGCTGGTAAACTTTTGACCCCCTTCTCTCAACACATCCTTAGCCGGAGGGACGTCACAGCATTTTACAATATTTAAGACAAAAACTATAAACAGTAAGAATGATACACAATATGAATCAGTACCGTCTGTTGTGTTTGTGAAAACCTGCAAAAAAAATTCATTGGCAGAGGACGGAGGCAGCTCTCCAAGACACGTTCGGGGGATATTAAACAATTTCACACCCACGTGAGTGGGGCGCTGCAGCTGTCTGGATTCCTGAGGGGCCGGGGGTGGAACAATAGTTTCTCAGTTAGGTCTCTTATCCAGAAAATACTGTAGTTTCTTCTTTCAAAGCTCTCTACATTGGCATTGTTAGTGAGCCAACTGCGGTTAAGTCTTAGGCTGGACGGGTAAGCAACGCAGGTGAGAGCGAACCCAACGCTGCCACCCTGGATCCTGGCAGTCATCTCCCAAGAAGGACCCATCTGAGGCTTTTTATGGCACTTGCCTGCAGGGGATTTGAGGAGGGATTAGGGTTACTTAAAGGGACAGAAGGATAGAGGCAGCCTCACCTCTCTCTTCTTGTTTATTTCCTCTCCCTCATTCTCTCTATCTGCATACACCCTGCTGGTGTTAAACATGTAAAATAATAATAAAAAAAAACAAAAATAAGCTGCCTTCTCCCCATTTCAAAATGCATCTGTCTGTGATTGGCTGATCTTTCCACTTGGATTTTCTCCAGTTCATCGAGCCGCCTCGGCTGAAGGAAAACAAACCCAAGAGCCATGCTTCGGAGCTCCCAGCGGACCACATTCCAGCTGCTTGTTTTGCTATTCCACCTTTTGCCCTCAGCGTTGAATACCGGGCCCCTGGAAGAGTAAAACAAAAAAAAAAGTCAGCTGAGGATTAAAATAAAATGTTTAAGTTATTATAAAACTGCATGCTGACGCACAGAGGACCACAAAGGACCACAAACACTCAATAGGATTAATAATGTCCATGACCTCCATCAATAGCTCTACAGCAGGGGTCTTCAACATTTTAAGGGACCCCCAACTACATATATTGAATAAAATGAAGTTGCATATTAAACTGGGCCTACAATAATGTGTGGGCAGCCTGATGCCTTTATACATACCTTTTAGTACATGGAATACTAAGCTATTAAAATAATTGTTGGCATGATTTTATAAATCACTGTTGTTAACAATGTTAAACATAGATGTGGCCCAGTGAATCCTTAGGATGAACTATATCTGTGGATGGCTACCTTAGTGACTACCTTAGCTATCGGCCAGTAAGCCTATCAGCAATGCGTTTGTCCCCCAAATAGGCTGATTTATATTTGCTAATAATATGTTGAATTCATGTTAAGACATTTTAATTTGTGAAAACAAACTTTCAAAAAACGAACAATAATTTGGTGCCCCAATCACAAATTCAGAAGCATTAGCAGGTCAAACAGTAGATTTCTGCAGCAGAAAATCACAACTGTGAGATTCAGCAAATGATTTGTGCCTACAGCAGTTAGACTTCACAATGAAAGCCTGAAACTGTCTCTGGCACTTTAACTTCTCCTTCATCACTGCGAATATTGCACTTTAGATACTAATTGTATTGTTGGTTATGAATTGCTTATTGTTTGAGTGTTTTACGTATCTGTTGTCTGTGAGTACTGACCATATTTTAAAGTGTCGTGTTTCTTTTCTTTTAAGGAGATGTGTAAGACCTAGGGTTGGGCATCGTTTTCATTTTAACAACTCTGATTCCAATCAGATCAATTCCGGTTCTTATCGATTCCCTTATTCCGGTTCATTGAGGGGTGGAGTTGAAACGGGTCACATGCTTATTTCACAGATAAGAGGAACATTTTATAATGATTCAATGGTGATTCACAGTTTTACCGGTCTTTTTCAGCCACGCTTTAGAGCACCGCTTCCTGTGCTCCATGGCTGTAACACAACGCGCGCCTGGCCGCTACGGAAACCAAAACGTTCGCATGTTAAATTTGGTACCGATGATCGGCTTCAAAACCAAATTTTCTAAACGATTCCAATAAAGAAACGATTTCATTGGAATCGTAATTTTTTTAAACGAAGTTGGAACCGGTTCTCGATGCCCAGTGAATGATAAAGTTTACTTTGACTCTGCAGTAACTCTGAGGACCCCCTGTTGGAGATCTCTGCTCTACAGTGCACGAGTCTGGGTGGAGGCGGTGACATGAGGGGCAACCCGCTGCTCCATACTAGCGGCTTGCAGGCAGTCCACCTGCTTGTGAGAGCTGGTGGTGACAGGCTGCTGGGAGCTCTGTCCCATCACGGACAGCCGGATACAATGATCCCCTTCTTAACAGCAGCAGAGTCTGAGGCCCAGCGAGCCGCTGCCAGCCCCCCGGCTGTCCATGAGAGGACATGGCATTGCCAGGGAGAAAACAATGAGGCCTCTATTAAACAGCATCAGTCGCTCATTAAGGAGGGAGAAACATTTCTGCGACTGTCTCGCTCTGATGGCTATAAAAAAATCTGTTAAAATGGGGTCACTTGTGTTTCAAATGGCAACGCTGGAATGCCTGAAATTATCAGAGGCTTATGAGCATCCAAATAAATATGCATCCTTTTACTGTAACACTGTGTTAAGTCTAACAGGTGATTCATTACCTAAAAGTTTCACATTAAAAAAAGCAACAGCATCACAGTCACACATTAATAGGTAATGAGTGTCTAGCAGAGCTGGTATCTACAACACAAGAGCAGAGTCCATTGTTATCTCCGCAACACAGTTATCAGATAATCTGAGGCGGAACTGTAATGACAAAGATCATCACAATCAACAGGTGGTGTGTATCAAAGACTGTATACTATGCCAGTAAAATCACATTCAATCAAATTAAATAAAAAGGCCCCATTCAGACATATTTTATGACATAAAAACAATGTGTCTGCTATGGTTTTTCAACAAAAAAGGTAATTAACCTTGCTATTTTTTTTTAACTTGCAGTATATGTGCACTGCAGGCTTCAAGTTTCCACATCACACTTGTGTAAATTGCATGTTGCACCATGAATGGCTTCCAAACTCATTGTGATGTCACAAAACCATGCTTGTATGCACACGTCTTACAGAGAAATGTTCCTCCTTCAACAGATGGAAATGAAAACAGAGTCTGTGAGTGTCAAACTGTGCACAGTGAGGATCAAACATCCAAGTGAAGGAACAACAGGGGGACTTTAAATGCGTCAATTCAAACCATGGTGCTGCCTGCAGTGCTAATGAATAAAAATGGGACAGTTCACTGATCCCCATGTGTTCTCTCTGTCAGCGGTGGAATGTAACTAAGTACATGTACTCTAGTACTGTACTTAAGTAAAACCTTGAGGTACTTGTACTTTACTTGAGTCTTTTCTTTTCATGCCACTTTCTACTTCTACTCCGCTACATTTTAGAGAGAAATATTGTACTTTTTACTCCACTACATTCATCTGACAGCTTTAGTTACTTTACACATTAAGATTTCTGCACATTAAACACATGTAGTTTATAAAGTACAATAATAAATAAAACACTTAGTTGATTAACAGAACGGTTTGGATCGTTTCCAGTTTCTAAAATGTGAGGCGTTTTCTGTTTTGAGTACTTTTACTTTTAATACTTTAAGTACATTTTCCTGATGGTAACTACATATTTTTACATTTCCAATGCAGGCCTTTTACTTGTAACAGAGTTGTTGTTGTTGTTTTTTTTTACAGTGTGGTATTAGTACTTTTACTTAAGTAAAGGATCTAAATACTTCTTCCACCACTGGTCTCTTCACCTCAGTCAGAGGGAGGAGAGAGGTCAAGGATCAGCCACAGAGCACAGCAGCAGACCTGGAGCCTGAAAGATGCTTTCTGTTTAACCACAAACATCCTGTATATGTTAAAGAGCATGCACAACCCTGAACAGACTAGCTTCTCCCGCTCTCTTTTACCCATCTATCTACCTCTTCCTCACACACAAACACTGTTCACACATACACACACAATTTGTTAAGATGTTAGTTGTTTAATTTAATCTAATGAGTTTTAAATATATTTAAATAACTGTCATTGAAATAAAATGAAACGCCAAGTTCAATAAACTACTGTGACTGCAGTGCTTGAGTCAGTTGAGTTTAAAAACAGGATGTGTATATGCACCAAGGGCCCTCTTCTGTTTTCTTTCTCTGCCAAACTCTGTTGATTTTCAACCTTCATACCTGTTGATTAAACCCCCTTTGCTTTGTGTGAGCTCACCTTAACCACTGGATTCCCCATCATGACATCCTCATGTTGTTTTGTCCATGTTGCTTTTCTCATACCCCAGCTGCCTCATGACTTCGCTGCAGTAGGCCTCCACCTGGTTGATCTGCACCACGCTGAGTCGCTCCCTCCAGGCATATATAGCCTCTTTTGCATCCCTGGACGATATCAGGAACGGCTTGTCCGACGAATAGCCCTGGCCGCGCGTCATGTTCAGCGCAAACTTCTCCAGAGCAGGGAAGGTGGACAGGTTGGAGAAGTGGAGCAGCCTCTGGAGCTCCTCCATGGGTTTCAGGACCAGGTCCTCGTAGCGGAGGCGGAGGTAGTTCCTCCGCACCCAGAGGGGCGCGTTCATCACCAGCATCATGTCACTGAGCCAGTTGTCACAGATGAGCTCCATGGCGCTGGAGACGTAACTCTCGGCCCGGTTCACCCTGTTGTTCGGCACGAGCAGCCGCTTGTACTTGTCGGTCTGCTTCTTACTCCTTAGCACCTGGATGCTCTCCTTCACCAGAGCCTGTTTGGACTTTAAGCGGGAGTTGTGCACGGCCCTCGGGTCTCTGAAGAGCTGAATGACCTGGAGGTTTATCCCTGGGTCTCTCATCAAAGGAACCAGCGTGCTCAGGTCCAACACGCGGACTCCTTTGATCACCATCACCGGGTACTTCTTACACTCCTTCTCCAGCTCCCTAATGTCTCGCCTTTGGCACTTTGCGCACTGGTCCTCTTTCACCAGCCCGATTTCGTGTCGCTTATGCGCATCGCACAGCGGCTCCGAGCATATCACCTTGTTCATTTTCCAGCCGAATATGAACGAAGTGGTGATGTTTTGCGAGCCGGCGTAAAGTTTGAGGACGGAGAAATCGCAGCGGTACAGAGCGTTCATCATGTCCCGCACTGCGCCCTGGAGACTGGCCGCATCCCCCGGATACAGAGCCTGCCATATATGCCACATTGGCTCGTATAGGTAAAAAACATCGGGGTGCTGGTTGAACAACTCCCCCAAAAAAGAAGAGCCAGTCCTCCAGGTGGCATGCAAGTAGATGTGTATCCGAGACTGGCTCCGGTTGACGGCGTGCTCCGTCGCTTCGCTTGCGTTAAGTTTGTAACCGTTATCCCATAGCAACGCTGTGTTCTCCGAATCTGGGCATCTGGGCTGTTGCTGCGGCAGTCCATGAACGGATTTATCCCTGTAATCTAACACGTACGGGATTAGCAGAAGTAAACCTGAATATGCCAGGATTAAAACCAAGTATTTCTTATGTAGCCTCCTCTTCATTTCCTGTCGCCGGGAGAGGGCTTGCTAGCTACTTCTCTAAACGGTCGTCACAGCGGTTTATGAGCCCCGCGGTCTTACGTTACAGTGTCAGTGAAGTTGTGTGTGTGTGTGTGTGTGTGAGAGGATAAACGTGGGGGGGATTAACCACGCCCCTTTAAAGACAAAACAACCAGATTATCTCGCTTTCCTGTTCACACTTACGCAGTGAAATAACGTTGCACGATAAAAGTAAGCGTGTAGTTTGTACTTATCCCTTTGTGAAAACAGACAAAAAACATATATGCATTAAACTACGTAGGGTGAGCACCGTTAAATATCAAAGAGCCTTGAAGAGAAGAGGTTCCACGGTTGCTACGTACTGTAATTTGCTGGAGTAACGTACAATGGATTGTGGGACATAGCGATAAATTAGTGCTTCCTTTTAATGGTGTATTTTGTTGGTTGTGTGTTCTTATCACTAATCATTGAACGTTTTCTCTACACAAGTTGACAGTTTTAAACATGAACTTTTACATGGAAATTTAAACATATCAATGTTTATGTTGCGCATGCGTATTCATCCTCGTTTGTTGTTGGAGGCAAACGCCGCGCGGTTGTGAAATTGAAGGAATCAGTGGAAACATAGCTAACGTTGTCGTGCCTTTGAAATAAATGGCACTATCTACCATTTTATCTTTCGTGCTAGCCCTTTAGCTTGCAGAGTCACCAGGCCAGCAGCAGGACTGACCAAAAGCGAGTTCTACTACATGCTTGTAACGTCAAGCTAACTGCAGCGCCACTGTCAACATCAACATGACACACTGGAGCACCTTCGAAAAGGAGACAGAGAGAGAAACGAAAGCGTTAATAAGATGTATCAGCGGGGTCGAGGATGAGGATGACCAGAACTTTCAGCTGGCACTGAAATTTGCCTGGACTAATTTCAGGTGACATATCCATTGACAGGACTGGAGCTAGCTTGTCAGCTGCTAACATGTAAACCAACGTTAGCCACAAGCAGTGATGCTATAGTATGCTAGTTATAGGTTTGTTTCTTGACAGGTTTCATCGTTACTTGGACGTGGACAGCCATAAAGTCCAACGCAGTATAAGTGGGTGAGTGAGTCTGTGGTGCTTGTTGCCCTTGTTCTGTCTACTGTATTTTACAGACGCACAACAGTTTTATATTTCATAAATAAAATCAGAATCTGTTTTATTGGCTAAGTATACTTACATACACAATAAATTTGACTTCGGTAGGTGTTAACTGAACTCTCTTTACATTCAACAAATAGACATGAAGTAGTAATAAGAAAAGACAAAAGACACACAAAAAAGAGACAACAATATACATATAGGCACATATCAACATAATATACAAAATTACAAATAAGACATAATATCGAGACAAGGGATGTAAAGTGCAAAAAGTAATAGTGGAAAGTACTGTGCAAGATGCATATTGGAATGATAAGTATGTCATGTGTAGAGAAGTGGGGATCACCCCTCTTATCCTCAGTTCAGTAGAGTGATGGCAGTGGGAAAGAAGCTGTTCTTCTGTCCGGTTGTTTTTGTGCGCAGGGATCTGTAGCGCCTGCCAGAGGAGAGGAGGTTAAAGAGTGTGTGCAGGATGCCATAGTTGTTATATTAACACATGACATTGCCATTAGAAAGATCATGTTTTTCACTCTTCCTTATATTACACTACAGGTCTTTTACACAACACTGTCTGTTGTGTTTTTCAGAATCTATGAAAAGCTCATGGTCCACTCAGATGTGAGTAAAGCAGAAAGCTGGATGAGGCTGACTGAAGAGTTCCTGAACACACCTTTACCTAATACAGATGGAACAAAGGTATGGCAGTCTCGCAGACATAGGCTGACCGAAAATGAACACTTATTAGTGGAGTGAGGCTATGATCTAACGCTGCCCTCAAGACAAATCCCCAATAAATACATATTCTCCTGGGCCATGTTTTCTCAGGCCAAAAGCCACAGCATCCTGACAATATATGTGAAAAATGTCATACAGGAGAGTTTGCTATGTGTTGTTTTTGCAGAGTGATGTACACTACAGTGTCCTGTCACTGCTGCTCTTATTATCGGGGTCCCCCTCAAACACAAACTTTACTGAGAGACCCAGGGTAAAGGAGGCCGGTGAGTTGATGTCTCACAGATGCTTAGTTTTACTAAGTATAACTTTTAAATTATTTTAAAATGCTTGCATGTCCAAGTTCATTATTATCGCTTTATCTTGTGTCTACAGAAGAAGTTGACAACTTTGACTGGGCCAAATATCTGATGGAGGGTGAGGACATAGACATTGGACCATATCCAGATACTCCTGTGAGTAAATCATAACATAACCCACCCTTTATGGACATGAAGGGTGCAGGGTTCCCATGGTCATGGACAATCTGGAGTCATGGAATTATTAAAATCCTTGAATTATTTTTGAAAAGTCGTGGAATTTTGGTTGTATTTAATTGAATTAATTGTTACAGTAATCTTCCGTGGATTACCTTCCACATATTTATTTTATGCAGCTGTTGACGTAACGTATCTGTAATATGCATCAATGCTTGACAATGTTTTGTTCACTATCACAAATGTTTTTAAATTTTTTGTTCCATCTCTACCTCCTTGTGTGCCAGCTAGCTGAAATTACGTTTGAATAGAGTTTAAATCTGGTATGTTTGAATAATTCCAGGTTAGTGTACATTTAATATTTGAAAAACCAAAGAACTGGAGAGCTTCTTGGGACTAGTGTTTGTGAAAGTTAGACGGTGCTCTTTGGTAGGGGGGCATGAACAGATCCAGTGAGCATCAAGAAAAAATCCAAGGCCATCGTCTTTAAAAAAAAAAAAAAAAGGTAAAGTGCCTTTATTGCATCTTGCAAATTCTAACTAGAATAAAATTAAAAACATCACTTAGACGCATTTCGGCTTCCAGCGATTACAGTGTTTTTAAATCTTATTCTGGTTAGAATGTGCCTGATGTTATTAAAGTGCTCATATTATGCTAATTTTCAGGTTCATATTTGTATTTTGAGGTTGTACCAGAATAGGTTTACATGGTTTAATTTTCAAAAAACACCATATTTTTATTGTACTGTACATTGTTGCAGCTCCTCTTTTCACCCTGTGTTCAGGTCTCTGTTTTAGCTACAGAGTGAGACATCTCATTTCTATCCCATCTTTGGTGGGAGTTGCACATGCTCAGTAGCTAGGTAAGGACTACTAGCTAGAAGCTAACGCTGCTTTAGCTAATACCACATCAGCTAGCTGTTTCTCCAACTTCGGCCTGTACGAGGCAGAATTAGCCGGGAGACTTCTTCTAAACGAGGGCACACTTCCAACTTTGCGTGGAATACCTGCAGAACAGGGACATGGAAGTAGTTCTTTTGTAGATTAGGGTGAATTTGTGTGTGTTGTAGCAGTGTTTTGCCACTAGCATGCTAGCGGTTAGCCACCTCGTTCTTAATGGCAAAACACTTCTACAACACACGCGTTCACCCTAATCTACAAAAGAAATTGTATAGAACTACTTCCATGTCCCTGTTCTGCAGGTATTCCACGCAAAGTTAGAAGTGCGCCCTCGTTTAGAAGAAGTCTCCCGGCTAATCCCGCCTTGTACTACTGAAGTTGGAGAAACAGCTAGCTGATGTGGTATTAGCTAAAGTGGTTAGCACACACCAAATGTTTCGGCCGATGACGTAGACGGCCCTGCCGATTTTGAGCAGTTCACCTGGAGACTGAAGGCAGGACACATTCAGAAACCGTATCTCACTCTAAACAGCATGGAAGTTTTTTTTTTCCAAGTTTGTATGCGTGTGGAAGCACCAGAGACACAAAATAACACTCCAAAGCCCAGAAAAAAGTGATTTTTTTTTCATAATATGGGCACTTTAAGGCATTTGACCTATTTTCTAAAAATTATTGGCTTGGATTTTTTCTTGATATTTGATATTTCATGGCTCTCTAATGGCCGATACATCTTGTATCTGTCATGGAAAAGTTTAGAAATTTTGTCCATGAAAATGTGTGGGGAAGTGTGTTGTTGTATTGCACCATTGGTGTGTAGTAGCTGTAAAGCTGCAGTGAAGTAGGCAATCCAGCAGAAATAAAGCGCCCCCCGTCTAGTTCAGATGGATTTCTAAATCAGTCTTGCCTGTTTTTTTTAGGAGTGGTCTGAGGAAGAGAGCGAAGATGATGACAGCCAGCAACCAATCAGCAGGGAAGACTCTGGGATCCAGTTGGACAGAACGCCCCAGGAAGACCAGGACAACAACAACAAGACAGTTCCAGTTACATGGAAAGGTGAGACAGCTCACGCAGCATTTTCATAAACACACATTTGCGTGTGTACATTGAAGCTCTTTTTGAAATTGAAAATAATATTGTGTGTCTGTCTCTTTCTTTCTTTCTTTCTTTCTTTCTTTCTTTCTTTCTCCAGTGGGTGAGCCTGATGCCCGGGCCTGGCTTGAACAGCATGTAGTGACACCGTACTGGGTGGCTCATGCTCCTCGTTTTCCTCACAGCTTGCATTTACACTCCAACTTGCTCAATGTGTGGTAAGTAAACTTTTGTATAGGACTTAAATTTAGAATATAGTATGGAGTCATTTTTTTTTTTTTAATTTCATTTATTTATATAGCACTTTACAGCAACCAGCAGGTATCCAAAGTGCTTAACATCAGGAACCAAGAATAAAACAACATATCATACAATAAAAAGAATGAAACATAGAAAACAGTAAAATCATAAAAGGTTACATAGAAACAGGAGGAGGAGAGGGAAATAATCACACCACTACTACGTATTAAAAGCCATTCTAAACAAATAGGTTTTGAGTTTGGATCTTCTTTGTAGAAATACTGATATCAATATAAGCTTTATAAAACTAAAAGTATTTTGGCCAATGGCCTATGATTTAAAAAATAAAGCCATAATATTTTTTGTAGTAATAATAATAATAATAATAATAATAATAATAATATATAACAATGTTGTATGCCATCATGAGATTGAGTAGATAAGATTGCATGTGCATTTTTAGCATTGCCTGACTCCCCATATGTAAATGTATTACATTTACTATTACTACTTTATTTTTGCAAAAGATTTGTGTTTTATCTGAAATGTTATTTCCCTACGATTGGTATGCAGCTGTTTTTCTGTGAAAAACATAAACTGCTTCTCTCATAATATGACTTTTGTCATGTCAAATTGTGACTTTATTCTGATCATATTATGTTTATTTAAAACAGAAGAAGACTTAATTCACATGACTTTTTGCTCCCCCCTCCCATTACGTTGCATTGCATTTAGGCCTGTCGCGATAGTCAATAAATCAATTAATCGCACGATAAAACAAATGAGCTCGATAATTTTTCCGGCCGCGATAATTCCCATTTGCATGCTTGTTTGTTTTCCTTCTCTCTCTCTCTCTCTCTCTCTCTCTCTCTACCAAAGAGACTGGATGACCACTCTCGGTTCCTTAGCGTAACGAGGAGTGAACCCTCT